>NW_026712114.1:4445856-4568356 GCF_030504385.1 Musca domestica
TTTTGGATGATCATTGGATTATATTTAGCTGTAAAATGGACCACAAAAACTAACAGCACGACGGAGTGCATAAATATCGGAAAAAGGTCCCTGGTCAAAATGCTAAGCGTAATATCTGAGCAGTGCTCCGTGACATAATTTCAAAAGCGGAATCTTCCAAACTGGATTTGGTCATGAGGGGGCTTCTCACATATTGTAGTGTTGTAGGGTATCACATGGTCGGCCCCGCACCACTATAGCCTTTGCTTACTTGTTTAAACTTACAATCGGAGCCTTTGTGGAAAAATTATTACTAAACAAGTAAGCAAATTCTATAGTCGTGCGGGGCGATCATGTGATACCCTACAACACTATAATATGTTCGAAGTCCCATTATATCCAAATCCATTTTGGAAGATTTCGTTTTTAAAAAATGTTGTCAAATAGCCCCGCCCAGAGGTTACCCTTTGTTTTTTTGACCTGGAGAATTTGGCCAGTATTTGCGCACTCCGTAGTGTTGTTAAGTAACCAAAACAATTCCACACGAAAGTTGTGGTCCATTTTACAGTCATCCAAAATGCTAGACTTCTTCCCTGCTTTTAACTCTCTTCTGATGCGAAATTCCGTATCGATTAGTTTTCAATTGTGGCCTATAGATCGACTACAAAATTAGAAAAAATTAATTTTTCTAGTCCATTTGCACATTTAAATGTGCATCTTAAAAACAATAGGCTTTAATTCTGACCCTAACCCCCTAACCGATATGCATATAATACCCTCTAAATTTTCAGTTTAAAACTGTAAAAAATATCACATAAATTGAAAAAAAATGGAACAAAAGATATTCATTTATTGGCATATTTTTCCGCGAATTTCTTAGATTTTGTCGTTTTCTGGCAAGAGACCACTCCGAATTGATGGGAATTGTGAAAATGTTCTTATATAAAAAGGTTCTCAGGTCCATTTCAACCCCTAAATATAAATATCCATTTTCAATTTCGTGAGGATCGGTTCATAATTGCGACCTGTAGCTTGATTACAAATTAACATGGACAGACGAACGGACATACAAAGCTAGATCGACTCATCTCGGCGAGATAGGAAGATCCATATATACTTTCCTATGTGGGAAACTAATATTCCGAGGTGTTACATAATTTTTGGCCCAGGGTATAAATATTTTTTGAAATACTCACTGAGCTATACTCGCGGATTTTTTAATACTTTTTTACTGCAACATCCCTAATTGTTTTTTTTTCCGTTTTAATGGACATCATCTGTAATCGTGAAAAAAATATTTTTTAATCAAAACCATAGTCGTGGATTTTAAAACATATTTTTCTGGTAGTTCTCTTGTAGCGAATTGAATGATATAATGTTCTATTAGAGCTATGGACGATTATTTAAATATTGTTTTCGGGGACTATAGAGGATTTTAAAATCATTTTTATTTCAGGTTTTCAAAACTATAATCTGCATTTTTTAAATATTGTATCTGTGACCCTTTATGTTTTCTCAATCCCACTGTATTTTATTTATCGTATCTGCCAACAAATACAAATATAATGCTAAGCTGTAAAAACATGCCCCAAGGAACATGATTTCTAGTACTTCATGCCACACAAGTACGTAACCAGTAGCGATTTCCACTACCACCACTTCTACTACTGCCACTTGCCTATCTTTCATTCTCCTCACTTTGCGAGTGGTGCTTAGCAGCAACATTTCTTCTGCTGCAATTCCTTGCCATCTAAGCCATGTTCTTGAAACATCTTCTGGCGTTGCAAGTGGGAGTTGTAGAGAGTGGCGGACACGAGTATGATTTCATAGCTAACTAATAAGTGTAGTTTCCGGTACAATTGCAGGCATCGCATACCAACACAAACACCCGATGACAGGATACAAGTACATATCTTTTGAAATGTAACGATGACATATGTAATTACATATGCAATGTTATGTTATGTTCGGTTCAGCTCGGTTCTGTTTGTGTCTCTTTGTTTATAATGAAGCCCAAAAGAAATTACATATGTATGTGGTTAGATGTGTGAGTGTGTGTCTGTGTGTTTATAACGCGCTGTGACGTTGATGATGTTAAGTGCCAGTGCAGTTGTAGAAATTTAAAGGAAATGCAGTAAATGATGGCATGTTTATTTATAATTAAACCTAAGGGGATGGGAGCGGAAGGAGGAGAGATGAGGATGAAAAACTGTTGGGGTGAGGTATAAATCTGTAAAGGTATCAGAAAAGAGATATATTCGCGATTTGTTCATAATTGTGAGCTGTAGAGAGAGCTACTGCAAAATCAGTAATTTTGTTCTGTTTTTTTGTTCTATGGCCAGAAGACCTGTTACAGCTCTTCTATGGCCAGAAGACCTGCTACTGCTCTTCTATGGGCAGAAGACCTGCTACCGCTCTTCTATGGGCAGAAGACCTGCTACCGCTCTTCTATGGGCAGAAGACCTGCTACAGCTCTTCTATGGCCAGAAGACCTGGTACAGCTCTTCTATGGTCAGAAGACCTGGTACAGCTCTTCTATGGTCAGAAGACCTGGTACAGCTCTTCTATGGCCAGAAGACCCGTTACAGCTCTTCTATGGCCAGAAGACCTGTTACAGCTCTTCTATGGCCAGAAGACCTGTTACAGCTCTTCTATGGCCAGAAGACCTGGTACAGCTCTTCTATGGCCAGAAGACCTGGTACAGCTCTTCTATGGCCAGAAGACCTGGCACAGCTCTTCTATGGCCAGAAGACCTGTTACAGCTCGTCTATGGCCAGAAGACCTGTTACAGCTCGTCTATGGCCAGAAGACCTGGTACAGGTCTTCTATGACCAGAAGACCTGCTACAGCTCTTCTATGGCCAGAAGACCTGGTACAGCTCTTCTATGGCCAGAAGACCTGGTACAGCTCTTCTATGGCCAGAAGACCTGGTACAGCTCTTCTATGGCCAGAAGACCTGGTACACTCTTCTATGGCCAGAAGACCTGGTACAGCTCTTCTATGGCCAGAAGACCTGGTATAGCTCTTCTACGGCCAGAAGACCTGGTACAGCTCTTCTATGGCCAGAAGACCTGGTATAGCTCTTCTATGGCCAGAAGACCTGGTACAGTCCTCTATGTTCAGAAGACCTGTTACAGCTCTTCTATGGATTTTACCTCTTGCTCTGTCCTTGAAGACTCCACGATTTAGGCTCTGATAGGCCTTAAGAAATTTTTTTCAACACACTTATGATTCCATTTCCTTGTAGTCCCTTAAAATGTTTTTTTTTTTTTAATAATTCTCATCCCCGACCCACCCTAATGTATATCTGCCTCAAAATGTTTCTTTTCATTCTCCATATGTACTCGACATTGGATGGATGAGTTCGTCATTCCACAAGATAGTAGATTTTTCTTAATTCATTTCTTTTTTTTCCTCTCATCTATCTTTCAATTGATCCCAGCCTGAAGATGCAATGCAGGGCGGACAGGCAGGCAGGCAGATCTTTTGTTCGAATGCAATTCATTAAGACTTATTAAATTTTTTAATTAATGTTTTTTCGGTTTTCTTAACATTTTCTTCTGGTTTTGTGTTCTGAAAAGTCCATTGACAAATAAAATTTGCTAGAGTACATCTACTTCTAGGGTATATCTATAGATATATGGTGGCACTAAGCACTTGACATACTATGTTATGACATAAATGGATATGCTATGAGGTATGGTTCTTGTTTTTGATTTTCCATATTTTTTGGAGATAATTACAAAATAAATGTTAACTACATTCTTAGGAATGATATTTAAAATAGACCGATTTAAAGATAAAAGTGAATATGTTTCAAAAGCTGCAATTATTTCGAATAAGTGAAAGTTAACTTTTCAAGTACTTGAGTAGGTGTCAGCTCAAAGATAATATAATGTCAAAACACTAGACAATAGTGGTTACCATTAATATGTTTGAAAATGCAAAGAAACAAAATTTAAATATGGAGACAGAAGACCTGATACAGCCCTTCGGGGGACAGAAGACCTGTTACAGCCCTTCGGGGGCCAGAGGACCTGCTACAGCGCCTCTGGGGACAGAGGACCTGTTACGGCTCTTCTACGGCTAGAAGACCTGTTACAGCTCTTCTACGGCTAGAAGACCTGTTACAGCTCTTCTACGGCTAGAAGACCTGTTACAGCTCTTCTACGGCTAGAAGACCTGTTACAGCTCTTCTATGGCTAGAAGACCCGTTGCAGCTCTACTACGTCTAGAAGACCTGTTACAGCTCTTCTGGGGGCCAAAAGACCTGTTACAGCTCTTCTGGGGGCCAGAAGACCTGTTACGGCTCCTCTGGGGCCAGATGACCTATTACAGCTATTCTATGACTGTCACAGTCCTTATATGTCCGGAGGACCTGTTACAGCTCTCCTATGACTCGGAAGACCTGTTAGAGCCCTTCTATGACTCGGAAGACCTGTTACAGCTATTCTATGTCTCGGAAGACCTGTTACAGTTCTTTTATGGCCAGAAAACCTGTTACAGCTATTCTGTGGCCTGAAGACCTGTTACAGCTCTTCTATGACTGGAAGACCTGTTACAGCTCTTCTATGACTGGGAAACCTGTTACAGCTCTTTTATGCCTAGAAGACATGTTACAGCTCTTGTGTGAGGCAGAAGACCTGTTACAGCTCTTCTATGACTAGAAGTTCTGTTACAGCTCTTCTGTGGCTAGAAGATCTGTTACAGCTCTTCTGTGGCTAGAAGACCTGTTACAGTTCTTCTGGGGACCAGAAGACCTCTCCACCATAGTATGGAGGGTATATTAAGTTTGTCATTCCATCATTTGTAACACCTCGAAATACACATTTTAGACCCCACAAAGTGTATATATTCTTGATCAGCATAAAATTCTATGTCGATTTAGCGATGTCCGTCCGTCTATCGGTCTGTCCGTCTGTCTTTCTGTGGAAATCACTCTAGCTTCCGAACGAATTGAAGTAGATTTATAAATTTTTACTCAAATGTATGTTATATCTGCAGGACTTTTGGTATTGAAAATGGACCATGTAGGTCCACGTTTTGGTATAGCCCCCATATAACGGTACCTCCCGATATTCGGTATTTTTATAATTTTAGCGAATTTATCACCGGAATTGTTTCAAATTTGGTATTTAAAGTTCACAATGGATACTACAGCCTAAGACAGAAAATTGTTTGTGCAGGTCCACGCCCCCATATAACGGTACCTCATGATATTCGGTATTTTGATGATTTTAGCGACATTATTCACCGGAATTGTTTAAATTTGGTATTTGAAGTTCGAAATGGATACTACAGCCTAAGACAGAAAATTGTCTGTGCAAGTCCACGTTTAGTTATAGCCCCCATATAACGGTACCTCCTGATGTTCGGTATTTTGATTATTTTAGCGAATTTATTCGCCGGAATTGCTTCAAATTTGGTATTTAAAGTTAGTAATGGATACTACAGCCTACGACAAAAATTGTCTGTGCAGGTCCACGTCTTCGTAAAGCCCCCATATAACGGTACCATCCGATATTCGGCAGTTGGATTTTATCGGCATTATAACCGATTGTTTTTTTTAAGTTTCGCATTTGAATATTGTAATGGCTTTTGACACATGTTACCTACGCAGGTTCATGTCGTCGTATAGACCCTAATATAATAGCTACATTCGGTATTTTTAAGATTTAAACAGAATTTTTAACGGATTTTATTGTTTTTGAGAATTGCCAAATTAGTTCCAAATGGTGGAGGGTAAATACAGTTTTTATACTTGTTTAAGACTCCTCTGATTATGTAATTAGATTTTCGTTCCTCTCATTTACCCACATGTAGTTTAACTTTTCCAATTTCGTAACTTTAATATTCGTTTTTTTTCTCTCGATTAAATTTGCTATCAAAGTTTAAGTCATTCGACCATGTTAGCTTCCATGACCTCTCTTTAATAATTAATTTGCTGAAAGTCAAAAGACCATAAGATATGACCCAGCACCTTATGTAGCTTCGTTTTCATATGTAAGAATATTCAATGAAGTATTTCCAAGACTTTGGGGAGGATGGTTGATATACTACTCCACCTCCATCAAGGGGGTAAGTGAATCTTTGGAATCCACTCAATTAATATTTTTGCCAACTTGAAAAACAGACCCACATCACTTGGCCTGATGTCATAGTCACACGATAAAATCATGGCTATGGGAAAATGTGGTTCTCTTAATAAAGAATTTCGAAGAATTTTAGTTGTAGTTTTAGTTTTTTTTTCGTTTTCAAGTTATGCCATTTTATTTAAGCTACTTCAACCATAACTATGCCAGATTTGTGTTGTCCATTTTTTTTGTAGTTGTATTTCTCTGTTCATCTAAAATTTTCCATAAACCCGCACACACATACACTTGCAGAGAATGTGTAAGAGAAAAACCACAGGAAATTTTTGGCAAAATTATTATGAATAATAAATATCTATGAACCATAAAGCATCCCATGGAAAGAAAGCTCCGGCAAGGTGAGTATGCTGTGGTCGTCCCATCACAATTTATGGACCATGAAAAGAAGAGCCAGAAAAAAAAACTAGTATTGAAACTAATGAAAATGTTAACACGATATACTGGCACTAGAATGGCTACCAGCATTAAAGTTATGGTGCCATGATCTAAAAAAAAAAAAAACTTTCCTACATACATATTGAATGGAGAATTTTTGAAATTTCCTAAATTTTAATTAAATCAAAACTTGAAGGGTATTATGTGTAGGAAAAGAAATTGTAGTTGTAGTGCTCAAAGAGACTTATATATTGAATATTTTAATTGAAAGAAAAGTCAGTCCGCGAACAACGCCTAATAATCAGAGTTTTTTATGTGGAGATTACAACATCTTTATACCCTACAACACTATGTGTGGGGTGTATTATAAGTTTGATTGGGCCAAAAATTATGTAACACCTCCCACATAGGCCATCGGACAATCGCCAATATTTTCAATTCCAGCCAAATCACAAATACTTTAAAAGATCACGTCTGACCTTTAAAGTGATGCTGATAGCCAAGAAATCGGATATATAGCAAAATATGAACAAGATATATGTAAAAGAATTGATCTTTTTTATTCAGCTTATAAATCAAGAACCGCTGGTCCGATTTTCACAATTCCCATCAATTCGGAATGGTCTCTTGCCTGAAAACGATAACATCTAAGAAGATCGCGGAAAAATATACCAATAAACAAGTAAAAAACTGTAAGTTCGGCCGGGCCAAACTTTGAAAACCCCTTCACCATTTGGGACTAATTTGACAATTCTCGAAAACAATAAAATCCGTTAAAACTTCTGTTAAAATCTTAAAAATATCGAATGTAGCTATTATATTAGGGTCCTGCGTAGGTAACATTTGTCATAAGCCATTGCAATATTCAAATGCGAAACTTAAAAAAAATACGGTTATAATGTCGATAAAATCAAACAACTACCGAATATCGGAAGGAACCGTTATATGGCGCTATACCAAGACGTGGACCTGCACAGACAATTTTCTGTCGTAGACTATAGTATCCATTACGAACTTCAAATATCAAATTTAAAACAATTCTGGTGAAAAATGTCCCTAAAATCATTAAAATACCGAATATCTGGAAGTACAGTTATATGGGGGCTATACTAAGAGGTGGACCTGTATAGACAATTTTCTGTCTTAGGCTGTAGTATCCATTACAAACTTTAAATAGCAAATTTGAAACAATTACGGTGAATAAATTCGTTAAAATCATCAAAACACCGAATATCGGAAGGTACCGTGAAGAGGTGGACCTGCACAGACAATTTTCTGTCGTAGGCTATAGTATCCATCACGAACTTCAAATATCAATTTTAAAACAATTCCGGTGAAGAAATTCGCTAAAATCATTAAAATACCGAATATCGGTAGGTACCGTTATGTTGGGGATATACCAAAACGTGGACCTACATGGCCCATTTTCAATACCAAAAGTCCTGCAGACATAACATACATTTGAGCAAAATTTTTTCAATCTACTTCAAATCGTTCAGAAGCTAGAGTTATTTCCACAGACGGACGGACATCTCTAAATCGACATAGAATTTTATGCTGATCAAAAATATATTTACTGTGTGGGGTGTAAAAAAAGCCTATTGATCTTAAGGTGTACATTTAGAGGTGCAAATGGACTACTTTTTAGTCGCTCTACAATTGAAAACTAATTGAAGCGGAATTTTGCATCAGAAGAAAGTTAAGGACAGGGAAGAAGTCTAGCATTTTGAATGACCATTGGATTATATTTAGCTAAATAAAATGGACCACAATTTTCCTGTGAAATTGTTTTGAATACTTAACAACATTGCGGGGTGCGTAAGTATTGCCCAAATTCTCCGGGTCAAAAAAAAACTAAGGGTAACCTATGGGCAGGGCTCTTTGAAATTATTTCAAAAATCTTGGATTTGGAAATTAGGGGACTTCGAACATATTGTAGTGTTGTAGGGTATCACATGGTCGGCCCCGCACGATTATAGCCTTTGCTTACTTGTTTTCAGATGAATTCTATTTATAACTTGAATATTTTTTCATAGTATTTCAGTTTCAATTTGAGAATTTCATTTATAATTGGCTTTATTTTATTTGAAACTCTATTTAAGTTATATGTTACCTCCACCATACTATGGAGGGTATATTCATTTTGTCTTTCCGTTTGTAACTCATTGAAATACTGATCTTTGAATTTTACGCTGATCAAGAATATAATCAGCGTAAAATTCAAAAGAGATTTAGCCTTGTCCGTCTGTCTGTGTGTCTGTCTGTCCGTCTGTCTGTTGTAATCACGCTATCTTTTGAACAAATTAAGATAGAAGGCTGACATTTTGCACACATGTTTATTTTGCCAGTTTAAGTTCGTAAATGGGCCATGTCGGTCCACGTTTTCATATCGCCCCCATATAACTGTACCTCCCGATATTCGGTATTTTGATGATTTTAGCGACATTATTCACCGGAATTGTTTCAAATTTGGTATTTGAAGTTCCAAATGGATACTACACCCTAAGACTGAAAATTGTCTGTGCAGGTCCACGTCCTCGCATAGCCCCCATATAACGGTACCTCCCGATATTCGGTATTTTGATAATTTTTGCGTCATTATTCGCCGGAATTCATGCAAATTACGTATTTAGAGCTCGTAATGGGAACTACAGTCTGTGACAGAAAATTGTCTATACAGCTCCAGGTCTTCGTAAAGCCCCCCATATAACGGTACCTCCCTGTATTCGGTATTTTGATGATTTTAGCGTCATTATTTACCGAAATTATTTTACATTTCGTATTTGAAGTTTGAAATGGATACTGCAGCCAGAAAATTGTCTGTGCAGGCCCACGTTTTATAACCCCCAGGGTACCTCCCGATATTCGGTATTTTGATTTTATCGACATTATAACCGATTTTTTTTAAGTTTCCCATTTGAATATTGTAATGGCTTATGACAAATGTTACATGCGCAGGTTCATGTCGTCGTATAGACCCTTATATAATGGCTACATTCGGTATTTTTAAGATTTTAACAGAATTTTTAACGGATTTTTTTGTTTTTAAGAATTGCCAAATGCGTTTCAAATGCTGGAGGGTATTCAAAGTTCGACCCAGCCGAACTTACAGCTTTTTTACTTGTTTATATTTGAAAGACCAATTTCAATCTGAACCGGTCTCCCACTGCGTATACTTATTGAATATAAATGTTGGTACAATAATATTTATCATACGCCCATGTTTCCAGCACATTAAAATGACTCAAAGACTACAATGTTCTTTTTATCTCTTATCTCTTATTTTGAAATTGAATTGCACTCAAGCATTTGTAAATTGTCAAAAAAATATTTCTTTGTTATTCAAATAAATTCCGAATAGCCCTTACAATTTCACATTAAACAACTCTACCACGAAGTTTAACAATATATTCAATATGTTGTTGTTTTTTTTTTCTATTTTCTATTGAAGGGTTTACATTGTCACACGTTTGACACTTTACACGACCAGAAACAGTAAATAAATGATAACATACCAAAGGGGGCCAGAAGCGAGCACAAACAACAAATGGGAAAACAGCAACAGCTTCAGGTATGCAGTGAATAAAATTTACAATGACTACTTTTTACACAAACACACTCATGTGTGTGTGTGTTGTGTTAACTTTTATCAGTTGACAACACTAACATAAACACAAACAACAACAACAACAGCCGAACACGAATTTCCATTTTCTATACTCTAGGCAAATGTTTAGCATATTTTTGGGGGGGAAACAAATGGAAAAAGGGGGAAATGAACACACATCGAGAGGTGTGTGTTGTGTTGTGTTGCGTCCTTCTTTGTTTCCTGCGTGTTTGCCTGTATTTGTTGTTACTACTTTATTTTTTTTTTCAATTATTCATGAACACACACAGGTGACATTGCCATTTGCATGAATTAACTAAGACAGTTATATGCGTTTGTTCACCTGTCTTGTCGTTTTATCGTAACAATAGAAACGCTTTGGGGGGAGAAAATGCAGTAAAAGCTGAAAGAGTGAACAAAGCCAGTGGAAGTGGAAGGTGCCAAACGAAATATATTTTCAACAAATATTGAGTGAACACAAAAGGCAGGTAAGGCAGAACATGGAAGTGTATGAGCGTGTATTTTTGTTTAGTGTAAATATTCCATTCTGTATTTACCCATGGCAGATTTATATGAATTTCAATTTTATGTTTATTGAAAAATGTAAGACATATTGAAAGATTGTTTTGAAAATTTTGAATGTCTCACATAAAATGATGTAGTGCCAGGGTGAAGATTTTAATATTTTTCATTTGGTGTTGAATATCGAACCGATTATTTCAAAGAAATAGATTCAATTGAAACAAATGCAATATTCATATATCAAAATATTTTATTAAAATATTGACATAATATATATATATATATATATATATATATATATATATATATATATATATATATATATTTTTATATATATATATATATATATATATATATATTTATATATATATATATATATATTCCGTTTGTAACATCCCTAAATATTCGTCGTAGACCCCATAAAGTATGTATATGGATAATCAGCATAAATTATTTGACGCTGTGGCGAAACATTGTATGTATAAATCCACGTTTTGGTATAGTCCCCATATAATGGTACCTCCAATATTCGGTATTTTGATGATTTTTTACATATGTTTTTCAAGAATTTCTCTGAAAATTTATAGTTTCTAGCGAGTCTCTGTAATTATAGGTCCACGCTTTGGTATAGCTCTATAAATTGGAATTTGTGGGTGACAATGGGTTCTAATGTTTCCTTAACCCTAAGGTGGAGGGTATTAAAAGTTCGGGCCGATTGAACTTAATGTGTTTTACATGTTTAGTGCCAACCTTGCATTCCAAAATACTCCAGACACAATAGTCCAACGGATTGGTATCCGTAGAGTTTGGAGGCCATTGTGCGCTAGAAATGAAGCGAAGAACCTCATTTTGTAACTATTCTTGGGTGGCGAGTGCTGAATGCGATGTTGCTGAGTCCTGTTGGAATGTCCAAGGTCTGCGGCCAAAATATTTGCGTGCCCAAGGCTTTAATACACCCTCCAGAATATTTTCGCGATGATATTCGGCTTTAAATCTGATGCCACGTTTGATTAATACGAGCGGAGAGCGAACATCGGCTGTTATGGCGGCCCACACCATCATCACCATGGCCGGCGCTTGAGTTCTGGTGGCCAACCGAAGGTGCACATTTTCAGCTGACCTCTTTGCCAAGTAAACACGATCATTTTGTTTGTTTACAACCTGCTAGACAAGGGATGTTTTCTCATTGGAGACGGAGAAAACCAAATTCGGGAGTTCACCACTTTCGGCCAAGCAAAGCAACTCTTTACCTCTTTTGAGTCTATTTTCTTTCTGTTGCGGTGTAAATTCTTGCAATTTTTGGAATTTCAATGGCTTTACCCTGAGCTCATTTTTCAATATTTGTCGAATGGAATATTGTGATGTGTTCAGCTCACGGGCCATTTTTCGGCCACTTCGACGCGGGTTTCGATCAAGTCGCTTCTTTATTTTTCGAACAATTTCTGCTAATGTTGCTGTTTTCTTCCGTCCACTTCCTTGACGTCGAGCTACGCTACCAATATCACTGTAACGACCGATGGTACGAGACACAAAAGATTTATTCACATTTGAATGCTGCAGTGCTCTAACGATAGCCACTTGTGGTTTTCCAGCCAAATATAAAGAAAACACACTATCACGTTTGAATTCCATCATGAATAACTTTTTTCTGGAAAATTCTCAACATAATTCTTTTGTGCGCCTATAAACAATATAATGAGCTGTCACTGGAATAATTTTAACAGCTGTCGGACGAGTGGCTTAGAATTGACAGCAGTCTGAAGTTGGTTGCAATTTTTTTCATCTCACCCTGTATATCCCATATCACAACAGATCTTGAGTATGTAAAAAAATGACAAAATGTTGACCTTTTGTGGGGGAGGTACTTGATGGAGTGGACCGATATTGCCAGAAGGAATGGTCCAATCTTTACCATCTTTTTAACAGATATTGTGTTGATGTAAATTTCGCATTTTAAAAGCTTCATGGATGTTCAAAAATTGAACCTTTGTGGGGGAGGTACCAGAAGGAGCGGGCCGATATATTCCACCTTCACAATAGACCTGGGGTTAATAAAAAAAATTGGGTGTGTGCAATTTGAATACAATCACACTCTTATGTCACATTTCTTTAGAGCTATAATTATTCAAAATATTGAGGTACTTGATGGAGTCGACCGTTGTTGGGCATTTTCACACCTGACCTAGCACTGATGCAAATATTAGGATTTGCAACGTTGAAACAATATGGCATTATCCTTTCTCTCTCTGTGCCATAAAATATTTCCTTTAAAATTTCAAGGTAATTTGTGATACCTAGAAGGAGTGTATCGATATCCGAACTCTTTCTAAGTTTGATAATAATATTACAATATACCATGTTCGGATCAATCGGATACGGATGGATGCTAGATCGACTCCAAATGTCCTGAAACGGAATATTGAACCTTTTGGGGGAGGTACTTGATAGAGTGGGCCGATATTGCCCATTTTCTTACCTGACCTAGCACTGATGCAAATATTAGGATATGCAATGTTGAAACAAATGGAATTATACTTTCACTATCTGTGGCATAAAATATTTCCTTTAAAATTTCGAGGTAATTTCTGGTACCTAGAAGGCGTGCACCGAGATTGCCGAACTCGATCTAAGTTTGATAATAATATTACAATATATCATGTTCGGATCAATCGGATACGGATGGACGCTAGATCGACTCCAAATGTCCTGAAACGGATTTGGTCCACAAAGAACAGGGTTCTAAATCCATCATTTCGATGAGGCACGTTTTGGCCGTATCAAATTATACATACCCTCTCTAGCCATATGACTGAGGGTATAAACATAAAAAGATGATGATATATGGCTGTTTTTCCCCACATGAGTAATATCTTCCTCCTCCATATGAAATGTGCAGTTTCCATGGTCGCAACATTGTTAAAACAATATTCCTTTATAGGAGAGTATTTGAAGTTCGTAATGGAAACTACACCATAAGACAGAAAATGAGGTCCACGTCTTCGTATAGCCCCCATATACCTCCCGAAATTGGGTATTCTGATGATTTTAGAGACATTATTTACTGGAACTATTTAAAATTTTGTATTTGAAGTTCGTAATGAATACTACAGCCTATGACAGCCTATGACTGTCTGTGCAGGTCCACGTCTTCGGATAGCCCCCATATAACAGAACACCCGATATTCGGTATTTTGATAATTTTAGCGACATTATTTACCGGAAATATTTCAAATTTTGTATTTGAAGTTCGTAGTGGATACTACAGCCTATAACAGAAAATTGTCTGTGCAGCTCCACTATTTATAACCCCCATGGTACCTCCCTATATTCGGTATTTTGAAGATTTTATCTACATTATAAACAGATATTTTTTCAAGTTTCGCATTTGAATATTGAAATAACTTGTGAAAAAAGTTGCCTATACAGGTCTACATCGTCGAATAGACCCTAATATACGACTACGCTCGGTATTTTTAAGATTTTAACGGATTTAATTTTTTTTGAAAATTGTTAAATTTGTACCAAATGTTGGAGGGTATTCAAAGTTCGGACCGGTCGAACTTACAGCTTTTTTACTTGTTTTATCTTAAATTTGTCTGGCTCTTTCCTATATATAATAACCAGTATCGAAAAAAATATGTATTAATAGTAGCAATATATTAATTATTTATAACTAGCTGACCCGGTCCGCGTTGCCGGCCACTGCTTTTAGTCTTTAATGCATATTTTTTTAAGCATTATAGAATTATGAAAGCGGCACAATTTTTATTATAAGTAAAATAACTCCATAGTAATTTCTAAATAGAAATAAACATTCATGGGAAAAATTATAATAGATAATAATCTACCGTCGGTTTTAGATATTTTGAATAGCCTGATCTTATTTTTCAGCCTAAGGCTATAATTGAGTGTTAAAAACCTGTATGATATAGAACTTCTATAATAGCCCCATGTGAAAACTCAGCTAAATTTTTGGTATTGAATTTCCAATGTTAAGAATACCGTGCTGCATGGTATTTAGTTTTGTCCACCTCATAATTGAGGGCGGAATGATTTCATAATAGTCAAAGATAATTGCTTTTTTACACCCATTACCGTGAAATATTAATTAATTTATTTTTGTCATTTAAATTGTGAGTTGGAGAACCCATAAAGTCCATATTTTTCATCATAGTATAATTCAATAACGAACAAAAAAATTAATATTCGTGGTTTTTTCATGTTTCTGCCACAATTTGATATTTCGGAGTTTATGGCATGTAGATGTTAATCCCACATCTACGTTCCCAACCAATATTCTCTTGGGAGTTTCAAATTCAATAGTATATCAAATTTTCTTTTCTGACCAAACATTGGTTAGGAAAGCGGATTTGTGGGTACACTAATGTGAGAACTATACTCGAATAAATGCCTATGTGGACAATTATCTGAGGGACCATTCTCTACCCCAGAGTTGCCTAAATACAATTTTTTAGCCAAATCAATTGATGAATGTGGTCAAGACCAAGATGGACTCTACTCCGAAAATTGAAAATATTATGAGAAGAGGTTTTTTACACCCTTAGAAACAAAGATTCCAAATAAAGGCCTAAAGATGAAAAAAATGTCGAAGACCCCGAACATGGCTTAAATTATATGATGGTTATACCAAAACATGATCATATTTTGCGAGGATGGTTTCTTATCAAATTAAAATGAGTGTGAGAAAAATGTGGTTAAAATGTAAACAATACTTGAAATAGGGTTGTACCCTTATCCGGGGTCATATATCATGACCTGCAAAAGCGATTTAAGACATCTTGAAAGTTTAGGAAGAATTTCTTTCTTTTTTCCTAAATGTCCAATTCGCTCTACCATTTTGCACCCTTTATATTCGGTATTTCACTGACTGCAGTTCCAATGAATTGCATTTTGAGTTCTCATTGGGCGGATTATTGCCATATGAAAGATGTAGGTCCACGTAGGTCACTCATTTTATTTTAAATATTATTCATTCAGATTTCAAGGCAATAAAAAATGTTCACTTCAATCTAGTATGTCAAATTGAAAAAAATCACACCAAAAAGAAATTTTTTATTAATATTTTTATTGGATACCATTCCAAAATTGTATGAATTGTCAAGCCGTTCTTTAGTTATACCTTATGTAATTTTTCCCCGATTTGAGAATTTTTGCAATGAGATCTCTTTTTTCAAGATTTTTAGAAATTTTGACTTAAATTTGGTGTGACCGCGTTAAATTATTTCGATAACATCTATTTCGTTTCGCCACCACATAATTTGGTACTACACTTCAATG
Source organism: Musca domestica (assembly GCF_030504385.1). Taxonomy (NCBI): domain Eukaryota; kingdom Metazoa; phylum Arthropoda; class Insecta; order Diptera; family Muscidae; genus Musca; species Musca domestica. Next base: position 4,461,790 of record NW_026712114.1, read on the forward strand.
TAACCCGGCTTCTATTTCAGTTCTCGAGAAATCGAGTCAAAATAAATTGGTATTAATATTCGAATCAAAAAGAAAAAAATATTATAAAAAACACTACAAATGTACATTCGAAAAAAATAAGTCAAAATATAAAAAAAACATACAAAATAAAACATTACGATTGTACATTTCAGAAGTCAAAATGAAAATGTTAATATATCACATTTTTACGCGATTTTTTTGAATATTATCCTTTTCGGAAAAGAGACAATTCAGAATTTGTATGAATCGTTAAAATCAGATCAGCGGTTCTTGAGTTATAAGCGTAGTAACTAACACAACTTACATTTATATATATAGATAATATTTACATTTCAACTAATGCCTTTGATTACATAATAATGTGATTGTTTCACTTTAACCCAGACACACACTTTTGGAACAAAAAGCAGATAGTCAGTCAACAAAGTTAACTGAACTAACTTAACAAAAAAAGTAAATATTTACTTATTAATTAGTAGTGATTAATATCAATGGAGGGAAGTGCTCATTCAAACGTATGGCACAGCCACAATACAAATACACTAATTGAATTTTGTTGCTAACACTGGGGGAAATATAATACAACGGTGTCAATAATTTACCAGGAGAATTAATGTGGTATTGCTCTAATAGTCTTTTGAAAAATATTCTTTAAAAAATCCACGTTTATAGTTGTGAAAGTCCTTTGAAAAATATTCTTTAAAAAATCCACGTTTATAGTTGTGAAAGTCCTTTGAAAAATATTCTTTAAAAAATCCACGTTTATAGTTGTAATAGTCCTTTGAAAAATATTCTTTAAAAAATCCACGTTTATAGTTGTAATAGTCCTTTGAAAAATATTTTTTAAAAAATCCACGTTTATAGTTGTGAAAGTCCTTTGAAAAATATTCTTTAAAAAATCCACGTTTATAGTTGTGAAAGTCCTTTGAAAAATATTCTTTAAAAAATCCACGTTTATAGTTGTAATAGTCCTTTGAAAAATATTTTTTAAAAAATCCACGTTCATAGTTGTGATAGTCCTTTGAAAAATATTCTTTAAAAAATCCACGTTCATAGCTCCGAGAGTCCTTTGAAAAATATTCTTTAAAAATCCACGTTTATAGTTGTGAAAGTCCTTTGAAAAATATTCTTTAAAAAATCCACGTTTATAGTTGTGATAGTCCTTTGAAAAATACTCTTTAAAAAATCCAGGTTTATAGTTGTGATAGTCCTTTGAAAAATATTCTTTAAAAAATCCACGTTCATAGCTCCGAGAGTCCTTTGAAAAATATTCTTTAAAAATCCACGTTTATAGTTGTGATAGTCCTTTGAAGAATATTCTTTAAAAAATCCACGTTTATAGTTGTGATAGTCCTTTGAAAAATACTCTTTAAAAAATCCAGGTTTATAGTTGTGATAGTCCTTTGAAAAATATTCTTTAAAAAATCCACGTTCATAGCTCCGAGAGTCCTTTGAAAAATATTCTTTAAAAATCCACGTTTATAGTTGTGATAGTCCTTTGAAGAATATTCTTTAAAAAATCCACGTTTATAGTTGTGATAGTCCTTTGAAAAATACTCTTTAAAAAATCCAGGTTTATAGTTGTGATAGTCCTTTGAAAAATATTCTTTAAAAAATCCACGTTCATAGCTCCGAGAGTCCTTTGAAAAATATTCTTTAAAAATCCACGTTTATAGTTGTGATAGTCCTTTGAAAAATATTATTTAAAAAATCCAGGTTTATAGTTGTGATAGTCCTTTGAAAAATACTCTTTAAAAAATCCATGTTTATAGTTGAGATAGTCCTTTGACAAATATTTTTTAAAAAATCCACGTTCATAGTTGTGATAGTCCTTTGAAAAATATTCTTTAAAAAATCCACGTTTATAGTTGTGATAGTCCTTTGAAAAATACTCTTTAAAAAATCCAGGTTTATAGTTGTGATAGTCCTTTGAAAAATATTCTTTAAAAAATCCACGTTCATAGCTCCGAGAGTCCTTTGAAAAATATTCTTTAAAAATCCACGTTTATAGTTGTGATAGTCCTTTGAAAAATATTATTTAAAAAATCCAGGTTTATAGTTGTGATAGTCCTTTGAAAAATACTCTTTAAAAAATCCATGTTTATAGTTGAGATAGTCCTTTGACAAATATTTTTTAAAAAATCCACGTTCATAGTTGTGATAGTCCTTTGAAAAATATTCTTTAAAAAATCCACGTTTATAGTTGTGATAGTCCTTTGAAAAATACTCTTTAAAAAATCCAGGTTTATAGTTGTGATAGTCCTTTGAAAAATATTCTTTAAAAAATCCACGTTCATAGCTCCGAGAGTCCTTTGAAAAATATTCTTTAAAAATCCACGTTTATAGTTGTGATAGTCCTTTGAAGAATATTCTTTAAAAAATCCACGTTTATAGTTGTGATAGTCCTTTGAAAAATACTCTTTAAAAAATCCAGGTTTATAGTTGTGATAGTCCTTTGAAAAATATTCTTTAAAAAATCCACGTTCATAGCTCCGAGAGTCCTTTGAAAAATATTCTTTAAAAATCCACGTTTATAGTTGTGATAGTCCTTTGAAGAATATTCTTTAAAAAATCCACGTTTATAGTTGTGATAGTCCTTTGAAAAATACTCTTTAAAAAATCCAGGTTTATAGTTGTGATAGTCCTTTGAAAAATATTCTTTAAAAAATCCACGTTCATAGCTCCGAGAGTCCTTTGAAAAATATTCTTTAAAAATCCACGTTTATAGTTGTGATAGTCCTTTGAAAAATATTATTTAAAAAATCCAGGTTTATAGTTGTGATAGTCCTTTGAAAAATACTCTTTAAAAAATCCATGTTTATAGTTGAGATAGTCCTTTGAAAAATATTTTTAAAAAATCCACGTTCATAGTTGTGATAGTCCTTTGAAAAATATTCTTTAAAAAATCCACGTTTATAGTTGTGATAGTCCTTTGAAAAATACTCTTTAAAAAATCCAGGTTTATAGTTGTGATAGTCCTTTGAAAAATATTCTTTAAAAAATCCATGTTTATAGTTGAGATAGTCCTTTGAAAAATATTTTTTAAAAATCCACGTTCATAGTTGTGATAGTCCTTTGAAAAATATTCTTTAAAAAATCCACGTTCATAGCTCCGAGAGTCCTTTGAAAAATATTCTTTAAAAATCCACGTTTATAGTTGTGATAGTCCTTTGAAGAATATTCTTTTAAAAATCCACGTTTATAGTTGTGATAGTCCTTTGAAAAATATTCTTTAAAAATCCACGTTTATAGTTGTGATAGTCCTTTGAAGAATATTCATTTAAAAATCCACGTTTATAGTTGTGATAGTCCTTTGAAACATATTCTTTAAAAATCCACGTTTATAGTTGTGATAGTCCTTTGAAAAATATTCTTTAAAAATCCACGTTTTTAGTTGTGATAGTCCTTTGAAATATATTCTTTAAAAAATCCAAGTTTATAGTTGTGATAGTCCTTTGAAAAATATTCTTTAAAAAATCCACGTTTATAGTTGTGATAATCCTTTGAAAAATATTTTTTAAAAATCCACGTTCATAGTTGTGATAGTCCTTTGAAAAATATTCTTTAAAAAATCCACGTTCATAGCTCCGAGAGTCCTTTGAAAAATATTCTTTAAAAATCCACGTTTATAGTTGTGATAGTCCTTTGAAGAATATTCTTTTAAAAATCCACGTTTATAGTTGTGATAGTCCTTTGAAAAATATTCTTTAAAAATCCACGTTTATAGTTGTGATAGTCCTTTGAAGAATATTCATTTAAAAATCCACGTTTATAGTTGTGATAGTCCTTTGAAACATATTCTTTAAAAATCCACGTTTATAGTTGTGATAGTCCTTTGAAAAATATTCTTTAAAAATCCACGTTTTTAGTTATGATAGTCCTTTGAAATATATTCTTTAAAAAATCCAAGTTTATAGTTGTGATAGTCCTTTGAAAAATATTCTTTAAAAAATCCACGTTTATAGTTGTGATAATCCTTTGAAAAATATTCTTTTGAAAAATCCACGTTTATAGTTGTGATAGTCCTTTGAAAAATATTCTTTAAAAAATCCACGTTTATAGTTGTGAAAGTCCTTTGAAAAATATTCTTTAAAAAATCCACGTTTATAGTTGTGAAAGTCCTTTGAAAAATATTCTTTAAAAAATCCACGTTTATAGTTGTAATAGTCCTTTGAAAAATATTTTTTAAAAAATCCACGTTCATAGTTGTGATAGTCCTTTGAAAAATATTCTTTAAAAAATCCACGTTCATAGCTCCGACAGTCCTTTGAAAAATATTCTTTAAAAATCCACGTTTATAGTTGTGATAGTCCTTTGAAGAATATTCTTTAAAAAATCCACGTTTATAGTTGTGATAGTCCTTTGAAAAATACTCTTTAAAAAATCCAGGTTTATAGTTGTGATAGTCCTTTGAAAAATACTCTTTAAAAAATCCATGTTTATAGTTGAGATAGTCCTTTGAAAAATATTTTTTAAAAATCCACGTTCATAGTTGTGATAGACCTTTGAAAAATATTCTTTAAAAAATCCACGTTCATAGCTCCGAGAGTCCTTTGAAAAATATTCTTTAAAAATCCACGTTTATAGTTGTGATAGTCCTTTGAAGAATATTCTTTTAAAAATCCACGTTTATAGTTGTGATAGTCCTTTGAAAAATATTCTTTAAAAATCCACGTTTGTAGTTGTGATAGTCCTTTGAAGAATATTCTTTTAAAAATCCACGTTTATAGTTGTGATAGTCCTTTGAAACATATTCTTTAAAAATCCAGGTTTATAGTTGTGATAGTCCTTTGAAAAATATTCTTTAAAAATCCACGTTTGTAGTTGTGATAGTCCTTTGAAAAATATTCTTTAAAAAATCCAAGTTTATAGTTGTGATAGTCCTTTGAAAAATATTCTTTAAAAAATCCACGTTCATAGCTCCGAGAGTCCTTTGAAAAATATTCTTTAAAAATCCACGTTTATAGTTGTGATAGTCCTTTGAAAAATATTCTTTAAAAAGTCCACGCTTATAGTTGTGATAGTCCTTTGAAAAATATTCTTTAAAAAATCCACGTTTTGATAGTCCTTTGAAAAATATTCTTTAAAAAATCCAGGTTTATAGTTGTGATAGTCCTTTGAGAATATTCTTTAAAAAATCCAGGTTTATAGTTGTGATAGTCCTTTGAGAATATTCTTTAAAAAATCTACGTTTATAGTTGTGATAGTCCTTTGAAAAATATTCTTTAAAAATCCACGTTTGTAGTTGTGATAGTCCTTTGAAGAATATTCTTTTAAAAATCCACGTTTATAGTTGTGATAGTCCTTTGAAACATATTCTTTAAAAATCCAGGTTTATAGTTGTGATAGTCCTTTGAAAAATATTCTTTAAAAAATCCACGTTTTGATAGTCCTTTGAAAAATATTCTTTAAAAAATCCATGTTTATAGTTGAGATAGTCCTTTGAAAAATATTTTTTAAAAAATCCACGTTCATAGTTGTGATAGTCCTTTGAAAAATATTCTTTAAAAAATCCACGTTCATAGCTCCGAGAGTCCTTTTGAAAAATATTCTTTAAAAATCCACGTTTATAGTTGTGATAGTCCTTTGAAGAATATTCTTTTAAAAATCCACGTTTATAGTTGTGATAGTCCTTTGAAACATATTCTTTAAAAATCCAGGTTTATAGTTGTGATAGTCCTTTGAAAAATATTCTTTAAAAAATCCACGTTTTGATAGTCCTTTGAAAAATATTCTTTAAAAAATCCATGTTTATAGTTGAGATAGTCCTTTGAAAAATATTTTTTAAAAAATCCACGTTCATAGTTGTGATAGTCCTTTGAAAAATATTCTTTAAAAAATCCACGTTCATAGCTCCGAGAGTCCTTTTGAAAAATATTCTTTAAAAATCCACGTTTATAGTTGTGATAGTCCTTTGAAGAATATTCTTTTAAAAATCCACGTTTGTAGTTGTGATAGTCCTTTGAAGAATATTCTTTTAAAAATCCACGTTTATAGTTGTGATAGTCCTTTGAAACATATTCTTTAAAAATCCAGGTTTATAGTTGTGATAGTCCTTTGAAAAATATTCTTTAAAAAATCCACGTTTTGATAGTCCTTTGAAAAATATTCTTTAAAAAATCCATGTTTATAGTTGAGATAGTCCTTTGAAAAATATTTTTTAAAAAATCCACGTTCATAGTTGTGATAGTCCTTTGAAAAATATTCTTTAAAAAATCCACGTTCATAGCTCCGAGAGTCCTTTTGAAAAATATTCTTTAAAAATCCACGTTTGTAGTTGTGATAGTCCTTTGAAAAATATTCTTTAAAAAATCCAAGTTTATAGTTGTGATAGTCCTTTGAAAAATATTCTTTAAAAAATCCACGTTTATAGTTGTGATAATCCTTTGAAAAATATTCTTTTGAAAAATCCACGTTTATAGTTGTGATAGTCCTTTGAAAAATATTCTTTAAAAAGTCCACGCTTATAGTTGTGATAGTCCTTTGAAAAATATTCTTTAAAAAATCCACGTTTTGATAGTCCTTTGAAAAATATTCTATAAAATCCACGTTTATAGTTGTGATAGTCCTTTGAAAAATATTCTTTAAAAATCCACGTTTGTAGTTGTGATAGTCCTTTGAAGAATATTCTTTTAAAAATCCACGTTTATAGTTGTGATAGTCCATTGAAACATATTCTTTAAAAATCCAGGTTTATAGTTGTGATAGTCCTTTGAAAAATATTCTTTAAAAAATCCACGTTTTGATAGTCCTTTGAAAAATATTCTTTAAAAAATCCATGTTTATAGTTGAGATAGTCCTTTGAAAAATATTCTTTAAAAAATCCACGTTCATAGCTCCGAGAGTCCTTTTGAAAAATATTCTTTAAAAATCCACGTTTATAGTTGTGATAGTCCTTTGAAAAATATTCTTTAAAAATCCACGTTTGTAGTTGTGATAGTCCTTTGAAGAATATTCTTTTAAAAATCCACGTTTATAGTTGTGATAGTCCTTTGAAACATATTCTTTAAAAATCCAGGTTTATAGTTGTGATAGTCCTTTGAAAAATATTCTTTAAAAAATCCACGTTTTGATAGTCCTTTGAAAAATATTTTTTAAAAAATCCACGTTCATAGTTGTGATAGTCCTTTGAAAAATATTCTTTAAAAAATCCACGTTCATAGCTCCGAGAGTCCTTTTGAAAAATATTCTTTAAAAATCCACGTTTATAGTTGTGATAGTCCTTTGAAGAATATTCTTTTAAAAATCCACGTTTATAGTTGTGATAATCCTTTGAAAAATATTCTTTTGAAAAATCCACGTTTATAGTTGTGATAGTCCTTTGAAAAATACTCTTTAAAAAATCCAGGTTTATAGTTGTGATAGTCCTTTGAAAAATATTCTTTAAAAAATCCATGTTTATAGTTGAGATAGTCCTTTGAAAAATATTTTTTAAAAAATCCACGTTCATAGTTGTGATAGTCCTTTGAAAAATATTCTTTAAAAAATCCACGTTCATAGCTCCGAGAGTCCTTTGAAAAATATTCTTTAAAAATCCACGTTTATAGTTGTGATAGTCCTTTGAAGAATATTCTTTTAAAAATCCACGTTTATAGTTGTGATAATCCTTTGAAAAATATTCTTTAAAAAATCCAAGTTTATAGTTGTGATAGTCCTTTGAAAAATATTCTTTAAAAAATCCACGTTTATAGTTGTGATAATCCTTTGAAAAATATTCTTTTGAAAAATCCACGTTTATAGTTGTGATAGTCCTTTGAAAAATATTCTTTAAAAAGTCCACGTTTATAGTTGTGATAGTCCTTTGAAAAATATTCTTTAAAAAATCCACGTTTATAGTTGTGATAGTCCTTTGAAAAATACTCTTTAAAAAATCCAGGTTTATAGTTGTGATAGTCCTTTGAAAAATATTCTTTAAAAAATCCATGTTTATAGTTGAGATAGTCCTTTGAAAAATATTTTTTAAAAAATCCACGTTCATAGTTGTGATAGTCCTTTGAAAAATATTCTTTAAAAATCCACGTTTATAGTTGTGATAGTCCTTTGAAAAATATTCTTTAAAAATCCACGTTTATAGTTGTGATAGTCCTTTGAAGAATATTCTTTTAAAAATCCACGTTTATAGTTGTGATAATCCTTTGAAAAATATTCTTTTGAAAAATCCACGTTTATAGTTGTGATAGTCCTTTGAAAAATATTCTTTAAAAATCCACGTTTGTAGTTGTGATAGTCCTTTGAAAAATATTCTTTAAAAAATCCACGTTTTGATAGTCCTTTGAAAAATATTCTTTAAAAAATCCACGTTTTGATAGTCCTTTGAAAAATATTCATTCCACCAAATTCATAAATATTTAAGATATTTAGTATTTTAGCAAATACCAAACTATGCGGTTGAAAAATCATGTTGTTTAGTTGCTCAATCTGTCGAATAACCAAAAATTCTTTAGATTTCATTAAAACTCGTTCCTCTCCCGACAACCACATACACAACAAATTATGGCAGAGAATAAGGATACTTGTACAAGTCTACGTGCGTACATATGTTCAGTGCGGATAAACAAAGTTATAAACTTTAACCATAAAAATATTCTCCGATAATCATAATAATTATTATTATGAATATTAAACACACATACAAACGCACATATGAGACACACACACACAAGTACATCTTCTTTGTTACAATTGCCAAAGCAGTAAGTAGGCCTCTAGACAAGATTATTATTTATTTGAATGACTGGTTGGTTGGTTATAAGCCGCCTCGTTGGGTAATCAGCCGGAAAAGTGTTGTGCAAATGAAATTATATTCATAAATTGTGTAAAACTTTTTACGATAAATGAATTTTTATTAGGCTTATATAATACACTTAGAAATGTGAATATGTGATACAATTAGAAGAGCTAGAGATAAGATATTGACGAACAGTGGAATTGAGGTATAAACGTAGATTTTTAAAAGAATTTTTGGAAAAAAATAAAAAAAAAATGTTTATTTGATATGCCAAATATGTCGACACGACAAAGATGATATTTTCCGAACATAAGGCATGAATTAATGAAAACTTAAAAATGGCAATAACTCCCTTAAAATTGACATTTCGCCGTTTTTAGCTATTATTTGTGATCACTTTTTTAGTCATGAATTAATGAAAAATTCAAAATGGCCATAACTCCGTAAATAATGACATTTCGGCGTTTTTAGCTATTATTTGTCATCACTTTTTTAGGCATGAATTAATAAAAACTTTAAAATGGCCATAACTCCCTTAATATTGACATTTCGGCGTTTTTAGCTATTATTTGTGATCACTTTTTTAGGCATGAATTAATGAAAACTTTGAAATGGCCATAACTCCCTTAATATTGACATTTCGGCGTTTTTAGCTATTATTTGTGATCACTTTTTTAGGCATGAATTAATGAAAACTTTAAAATGGCCATAACTCCGTAAATAATGACATTTCGGCGTTTTTAGCTTTTATTTGTGATCACTTTTTTAGGAATGAATTAATGAAAACCTTAAAATGGCCATAACTCCGTAAATAATGACATTTCGGCGTTTTTAGCTATTATTTGTGATCACTTTTTTAGGCATGAATTAATGAAAACTTTAAAATGGCCATAACTCCCTTAATATTGACATTTCGGCGTTTTTAGCTATTATTTGTGATCACTTTTTTAGGCATGAATTAATGAAAACTTTAAAATGGCCATAACTCCGTAAATAATGACATTTCGGCGTTTTTAGCTTTTATTTGTGATCACTTTTTTAGGCATGAATTAATGAAAACCTTAAAATGGCCATAACTCCGTAAATAATGACATTTCGGCGTTTTTAGCTATTATTTGTGATCACTTTTTTAGGCATGAATTAATGAAAACTTTAAAATGGCCATAACTCCCTTAATATTGACATTTCGGCGTTTTTAGCTATTATTTGTGATCACTTTTTTAGGCATGAATTAATGAAAACTTTAAAATGGCCATAACTCCCTTAATATTGACATTTCGGCGTTTTTAGCTATTATTTGTGATCACTTTTTAGGCATGAATTAATGAAAACTTTAAAATGGCCATAACTCCCTTAATATTGACATTTCGGCGTTTTTAGCTATTATTTGTGATCACTTTTTTAGGCATGAATTAATGAAAACTTTAAAATGGCCATAACTGCCTTAATATTGACATTTCGGCGTTTTTAGCTATTATTTGTGATCACTTTTTTAGGCATGAATTAATGAAAACTTTAAAATGGCCATAACTCCTTTAATATTGACATTTCGGCGTTTTTAGCTATTATTTGTGATCACTTTTTTAGGCATGAATTAATGAAAACTTTAAAATGGCCATAACTCCGTAAATAATGACATTTCGGCGTTTTTAGCTATTATTTGTGATCACTTTTTTAGGCATGAATTAATGAAAACTTTAAAATGGCCATAACTCCGTAAATAATGACATTTCGGCGTTTTTAGCTATTATTTGTGATCACTTTTTTAGGCATGAATTAATGAAAACTTTAAAATGGCCATAACTCCTTTAATATTGACATTTCGGCGTTTTTAGTTATTATTTGTGATCACTTTTTTAGGCATGAATTAATGAAAACTTTAAAGTGGCCATATCTCCGTAAATAATGACATTTCGGCGTTTTTAGCTATTATTTGTGATCACTTTTTTAGGCATGAATTAATGAAAACTTTAAAATGCCCATAACTCCCTTAATATTGACATTTCGGCGTTTTTAGCTATTATTTGTGATCACTTTTTTAGGCATGGATTAATGAAAACTTTAAAATGGCCATAACTCCGTAAATAATGACATTTCGGCGTTTTTAGCTATTATTTGTGATCACTTTTTTAGGCATGAATTAATGAAAACTTTAAAATGGCCATAACTCCGTAAATAATGACATTTCGGCGTTTTTAGCTATTATTTGTGATCACTTTTTTAGGCATGAATTAATGAAAACTTTAAAATGGCCATAACTCCGTAAATAATGACATTTCGGCGTTTTTAGCTATTATTTGTGATCACTTTTTTAGGCATGAATTAATGAAAACTTTAAAATGGCCGTAACTCCCTTAATATTGACATTTCGGCGTTTTTAGCTATTATTTGTGATCACTTTTTTAGGCATAAATTAATGAAAACTTTAAAATGGCCATAACTCCGTAAATAATGACATTTCGGCGTTTTTAGCTATTATTTGTGATCACTTTTTTAGGCATGAATTAATGAAAACTTTAAAATGGCCATAACTCCCTTAATAATGACATTTCGGCGTTTTTAGCTATTATTTGTGATCACTTTTTTAGGCATGAACTAATGAAAACTTTAAAATGGCCATAACTCCGTAAATAATGACATTTCGGCGTTTTTAGCTATTATTTGTGATCACTTTTTTAGGCATGAACTAATGAAAACTTTAAAATGGCCATAACTCCGTAAATAATGACATTTCGGCGTTTTTAGCTATTATTTGTGATCACTTTTTTAGGCATGAAATAATGAAAACTTTAAAATAACTCCCTTAATATTGACATTTCGGCGTTTTTAGCTATTATTTGTGATCAATTTTTTAGGCATGAATTTATGAAAACTTTAAAATGGCCATAACTCCGTAAATAATGACATTTCGGCGTTTTTAGCTATTATTTGTGATCACTTTTTTAGGCATGAATTAATGAAAACTTTAAAATGGCCATAACTCCCTTAATATTGACATTTCGGCGTTTTTAGCTATTGTTTGTGATCACTTTTTTAGGCATGAATTAATGAAAACTGAAAAATGGCCATAACTCCGTAAATAATGACATTTCGGCGTTTTTAGCTATTATTTGTGATCACTTTTTTAGGCATGAATTAATGAAAACTTTAAAATGGCCATAACTCCCTTAATATTGACATTTCGGCGTTTTTAGCTATTGTTTGTGATCACTTTTTTAGGCATGAATTAATGAAAACTTAAAAATGGCCATAACTCCGTAAATAATGACATTTCGGCGTTTTTAGCTATTATTTGTGATCACTTTTTAGGCATGAATTAATGAAAACTTTAAAATGGCCATAACTCCGTAAATAATGACATTTCGGCGTTTTTAGCTATTGTTTGTGATCACTTTTTTAGGCATGAATTAATGAAAACATAAAAATGGCCATAACTCCGTAAATAATGACATTTCGGCGTTTTTAGCTATTATTTGTGATCACTTTTTTAGGCATGAATTAATGAAAACTTTAAAATGGCCATAACTCCGTAAATAATGATATTTCGGCGTTTTTAGTTATTATTTGTGATCACTTTTTTAGGCATGAAATAATAAAAACTTTAAAATGCCCATAACTTCCTTAATATTGACATTTCGGCGTTTTTAGCTATTGTTTGTGATCACTTTTTTAGGCATGAATTAATGAAAACTTTAAAATGGCCATAACTCCGTAAATAATGACATTTCGGCGTTTTTAGCTATTATTTGTGATCACTTTTTAGGCATGAATTAATGAAAACTTTAAAATGGCCATAACTCCGTAAATAATGACATTTCGGCGTTTTTAGCTATTATTTGTGATCACTTTTTTAGACATGAATTAATGAAAACTTTAAAATGGCCATAACTCCGTAAATAATGACATTTCGGCGTTTTTAGCTATTATTTGTGATCACTTTTTTAGGCATGAATTAATGAAAACTTTAAAATGGCCATAACTCCCTTAATATTGACATTTCGGCGTTTTTAGCTATTGTTTGTGATCACTTCTTTAGGCATGAATTAATGAAAACTTAAAAATGGCCATAACTCCGTAAATAATGACATTTCGGCGTTTTTAGCTATTATTTGTGATCACTTTTTAGGCATGAATTAATGAAAACTTTAAAATGGCCATAACTCCGTAAATAATGACATTTCGGCGTTTTTAGCTATTATTTGTGATCACTTTTTTAGACATGAATTAATGAAAACTTTAAAATGGCCATAACTCCGTAAATAATGACATTTCGGCGTTTTTAGCTATTATTTGTGATCACTTTTTTAGGCATGAATTAATGAAAACTTTAAAATGGCCATAACTCCCTTAATATTGACATTTCGGCGTTTTTAGCTATTGTTTGTGATCACTTTTTTAGGCATGAATTAATGAAAACTTAAAAATGGCCATAACTCCGTAAATAATGACATTTCGGCGTTTTTAGCTATTATTTGTGATCACTTTTTAGGCATGAATTAATGAAAACTTTAAAATGGCCATAACTCCGTAAATAATGACATTTCGGCGTTTTTAGCTATTGTTTGTGATCACTTTTTTAGGCATGAATTAATGAAAACTTAAAAATGGCCATAACTCCGTAAATAATGACATTTCGGCGTTTTTAGCTATTATTTGTGATCACTTTTTTAGGCATGAATTAATGAAAACTTTAAAATGGCCATAACTCCGTAAATAATGATATTTCGGCGTTTTTAGTTATTATTTGTGATCACTTTTTTAGGCATGAAATAATAAAAACTTTAAAATGCCCATAACTTCCTTAATATTGACATTTCGGCGTTTTTAGCTATTGTTTGTGATCACTTTTTTAGGCATGAATTAATGAAAACTTTAAAATGGCCATAACTCCGTAAATAATGACATTTCGGCGTTTTTAGCTATTATTTGTGATCACTTTTTAGGCATGAATTAATGAAAACTTTAAAATGGCCATAACTCCGTAAATAATGACATTTCGGCGTTTTTAGCTATTATTTGTGATCACTTTTTTAGACATGAATTAATGAAAACTTTAAAATGGCCATAACTCCGTAAATAATGACATTTCGGCGTTTTTAGCTATTATTTGTGATCACTTTTTTAGGCATGAATTAATGAAAACTTTAAAGTGGCCATAACTCGGTAAATAATGACATTTCGGCGTTTTTAGCTATTATTTGTGATCACTTTTTTAGGCATGAATTAATGAAAACTTTAAAATGGCCATAACTCCCTTAATATTGACATTTCGGCGTTTTTAGCTATTGTTTGTGATCACTTTTTTAGGCATGAATTAATGAAAACTTTAAAATGGCCATAACTCCGTAAATAATGATATTTCGGCGTTTTTAGCTATTATTTGTGATCACTTTTTTAGGCATGAATTAATGAAAACTTTAAAATGGCCATAACTCCGTAAATAATGACATTTCGACGTTTTTAGCTATTATTTGTGATCACTTTTTTAGGCATGAATTAATGAAAACTTTAAAATGGCCATAACTCCCTTAATATTGACATTTCGGCGTTTTTAGCTATTATTTGTGATCACTTTTTTAGGCATGAATTAATGAAAACTTTAAAATGACCATAACTCCGTAAATAATGACATTTCGACGTTTTTAGCTATTATTTGTGATCACTTTTTTAGGCATGAATTAATGAAAACTTTAAAATGGCCATAACTCCCTTAATATTGACATTTCGGCGTTTTTAGCTATTATTTGTGATCACTTTTTTAGGCATGAATTAATGAAAACTTTAAAATGGTCATAACCCCCTAATATTGACATTTCGGCGTTTTTAGCTATTATTTGTGATCACTTTTTTAGGCATGAATTAATGAAAACTTTAAAATGGCCATAACTCCGTAAATAATGACATTTCGGCGTTTTTAGCTATTATTTGTGATCACTTTTTTAGGCATGAATTAATGAAAACTTTAAAATGGCCATAACTCCCTTAATATTGACATTTCGGCGTTTTTAGCTATTATTTCTGATGACTTTTTTAGGCATGAATTAATGAAAACTTTAAAATGGCCATAACTCGCTTAATATTGACATTTCGGCGTTTTTAGCTATTGTTTGTGATCACTTTTTTAGGCATGAATTAATGAAAACTTAAAAATGGCCATAACTCCGTAAATAATGACATTTCGGCGTTTTTAGCTATTATTTGTGATCACTTTTTTAGGCATGAATTAATGAAAACTTTAAAATGGCCATAACTCCGTAAATAATGATATTTCGGCGTTTTTAGTTATTATTTGTGATCACTTTTTTAGGCATGAAATAATAAAAACTTTAAAATGCCCATAACTTCCTTAATATTGACATTTCGGCGTTTTTAGCTATTGTTT
The DNA here is from genome assembly GCF_030504385.1 of Musca domestica. Classification (NCBI taxonomy): domain Eukaryota; kingdom Metazoa; phylum Arthropoda; class Insecta; order Diptera; family Muscidae; genus Musca; species Musca domestica. The sequence goes on from NW_026712114.1 coordinate 4,476,921, forward strand.
GTGATCACTTTTTTAGGCATGAATTAATGAAAACTTTAAAATGGCCATAACTCCCTTAATATTGACATTTCGGCGTTTTTAGCTATTATTTGTGATCACTTTTTAGGCATGAATTAATGAAAACTTTAAAATGGCCATAACTCCGTAAATAATGACATTTCGGCGTTTTTAGCTATTATTTGTGATCACTTTTTTAGACATGAATTAATGAAAACTTTAAAATGGCCATAACTCCGTAAATAATGACATTTCGGCGTTTTTAGCTATTATTTGTGATCACTTTTTTAGGCATGAATTAATGAAAACTTTAAAGTGGCCATAACTCGGTAAATAATGACATTTCGGCGTTTTTAGCTATTATTTGTGATCACTTTTTTAGGCATGAATTAATGAAAACTTTAAAATGGCCATAACTCCCTTAATATTGACATTTCGGCGTTTTTAGCTATTGTTTGTGATCACTTTTTTAGGCATGAATTAATGAAAACTTTAAAATGGCCATAACTCCGTAAATAATGATATTTCGGCGTTTTTAGCTATTATTTGTGATCACTTTTTTAGGCATGAATTAATGAAAACTTTAAAATGGCCATAACTCCGTAAATAATGACATTTCGACGTTTTTAGCTATTATTTGTGATCACTTTTTTAGGCATGAATTAATGAAAACTTTAAAATGGCCATAACTCCCTTAATATTGACATTTCGGCGTTTTTAGCTATTATTTGTGATCACTTTTTTAGGCATGAATTAATGAAAACTTTAAAATGACCATAACTCCGTAAATAATGACATTTCGACGTTTTTAGCTATTATTTGTGATCACTTTTTTAGGCATGAATTAATGAAAACTTTAAAATGGCCATAACTCCCTTAATATTGACATTTCGGCGTTTTTAGCTATTATTTGTGATCACTTTTTTAGGCATGAATTAATGAAAACTTTAAAATGGTCATAACCCCCTAATATTGACATTTCGGCGTTTTTAGCTATTATTTGTGATCACTTTTTTAGGCATGAATTAATGAAAACTTTAAAATGGCCATAACTCCGTAAATAATGACATTTCGGCGTTTTTAGCTATTATTTGTGATCACTTTTTTAGGCATGAATTAATGAAAACTTTAAAATGGCCATAACTCCCTTAATATTGACATTTCGGCGTTTTTAGCTATTATTTGTGATCACTTTTTTAGGCATGAATTAATGAAAACTTTAAAATGACCATAACTCCGTAAATAATGACATTTCGACGTTTTTAGCTATTATTTGTGATCACTTTTTTAGGCATGAATTAATGAAAACTTTAAAATGGCCATAACTCCCTTAATATTGACATTTCGGCGTTTTTAGCTATTATTTGTGATCACTTTTTTAGGCATGAATTAATGAAAACTTTAAAATGGTCATAACCCCCTAATATTGACATTTCGGCGTTTTTAGCTATTATTTGTGATCACTTTTTTAGGCATGAATTAATGAAAACTTTAAAATGGCCATAACTCCGTAAATAATGACATTTCGGCGTTTTTAGCTATTATTTGTGATCACTTTTTTAGGCATGAATTAATGATAACTTTAAAATGGCCATAACTCCGTAAATAATGACATTTCGGCGTTTTTAGCTATTATTTGTGATCACTTTTTTAGGCATGAATTAATGAAAACTTTAAAATGGCCATAACTCCGTAAATAATGACATTTCGGCGTTTTTAGCTATTATTTGTGATCACTTTTTTAGGCATGAATTAATGATAACTTTAAAATGGCCATAACTCCGTAAATAATGACATTTCGGCGTTTTTAGCTATTATTTGTGATCACTTTTTTAGGCATGAATTAATGAAAACTTTAAAATGGCCATAACTCCGTAAATAATGACATTTCGGCGTTTTTAGCTATTATTTGTGATCACTTTTTTAGGCATGAATTAATGAAAACTTTAAAATGGCCATAACTCCGTAAATAATGACATTTCGGCGTTTTTAGCTATTATTTGTGATTACTTTTTTAGGCATGAATTAATGAAAACTTTAAAATGGCCATAACTCCGTAAATAATGACATTTCGGCGTTTTTAGCTATTATTTGTGATCACTTTTTTAGGCATGAATTAATGAAAACTTTAAAATGGCCATAACTCCGTAAATAATGACATTTCGGCGTTTTTAGCTATTATTTGTGATCACTTTTTTAGGCATGAATTAATGATAACTTTAAAATGGCCATAACTCCGTAAATAATGACATTTCGGCGTTTTTAGCTATTATTTGTGATCACTTTTTTAGGCATGAATTAATGAAAACTTTAAAATGGCCATAACTCCGTAAATAATGACATTTCGGCGTTTTTAGCTATTATTTGTGATCACTTTTTTAGGCATGAATTAATGAAAACTTTAAAATGGCCATAACTCCGTAAATAATGACATTTCGGCGTTTTTAGCTATTATTTGTGATTACTTTTTTAGGCATGAATTAATGAAAACTTTAAAATGGCCATAACTCTGTAAATAATGACATTTCGGCGTTTTTAGCTATTATTTGTGATCACTTTTTTAGGCATGAATTAATGAAAACTTTAAAATGGCCATAACTCCGTAAATAATGACATTTCGGCGTTTTTAGCTATTATTTGTGATCACTTTTTTAGGCATGAATTAATGAAAACTTTAAAATGGCCATAACTCCGTAAATAATGACATTTCGGCGTTTTTAGCTATTATTTGTGATCACTTTTTTAGGCATGAATTAATGATAACTTTAAAATGGCCATAACTCCGTAAATAATGACATTTCGGCGTTTTTAGCTATTATTTGTGATCACTTTTTTAGGCATGAATTAATGAAAACTTTAAAATGGCCATAACTCCGTAAATAATGACATTTCGGCGTTTTTAGCTATTATTTGTGATCACTTTTTTAGGCATGAATTAATGAAAACTTTAAAATGGCCATAACTCCGTAAATAATGACATTTCGGCGTTTTTAGCTATTATTTGTGATTACTTTTTTAGGCATGAATTAATGAAAACTTTAAAATGGCCATAACTCTGTAAATAATGACATTTCGGCGTTTTTAGCTATTATTTGTGATCACTTTTTTAGGCATGAATTAATGAAAACTTTAAAATGGCCATAACTCCGTAAATAATGACATTTCGGCGTTTTTAGCTATTATTTGTGATCACTTTTTTAGGCATGAATTAATGATAACTTTAAAATGGCCATAACTCCGTAAATAATGACATTTCGGCGTTTTTAGCTATTATTTGTGATCACTTTTTTAGGCATGAATTAATGAAAACTTTAAAATGGCCATAACTCCGTAAATAATGACATTTCGGCGTTTTTAGCTATTATTTGTGATCACTTTTTTAGGCATGAATTAATGAAAACTTTAAAATGGCCATAACTCCGTAAATAATGACATTTCGGCGTTTTTAGCTATTATTTGTGATCACTTTTTTAGGCATGAATTAATGAAAACTTTAAAATGCCCATAACTCCGTAAATAATGACATTTCGGCGTTTTTAGCTATTATTTGTGATCACTTTTTTAGGCATGAACTAATGAAAACTTTAAAATGGCCATAACTCCCTTAATATTGACATTTCGGCGTTTTTAGCTATTATTTGTGATCACTTTTTAGGCATGAATTAATGAAAACTTTAAAATGGCCATAACTCCCTTAATATTGACATTTCGGCGTTTTTAGCTATTATATGTGATCACTTTTTTAGGCATGAATTAATGAAAACTTTAAAATGGCCATAACTCCGTAAATAATGACATTTCGGCGTTTTTAGCTATTATTTGTGATCACTTTTTTAGGCATGAACTAATGAAAACTTTAAAATGGCCATAACTCCCTTAATATTGACATTTCGGCGTTTTTAGCTATTATTTGTGATCACTTTTTTAGGCATGAATTAATGAAAACTTTAAAATGGCCATAACTCCGTAAATAATGACATTTCGGCGTTTTTAGCTATTATTTGTTATCACTTTTTTAGGCATGAACTAATGAAAACTTTAAAATGGCCATAACTCTGTAAATAATGACATTTCGGCGTTTTTAGCTATTATTTGTGATCACTTTTTAGGCATGAATTAATGAAAACTTTAAAATGGCCATAACTCCGTAAATAATGACATTTCGGCGTTTTTAGCTATTATTTGTGATCACTTTTTTAGGCATGAATTAATGAAAACTTAAAAATGGCCATAACTCCGTAAATAACGACATTTCGGCGTTTTAGCTATTATTTGTGATCATTTTTTAGGCATGAATTAATGAAAACTTTAAAATGGCCATAACTCCGTAAATAATGACATTTCGGCGTTTTTAGCTATTATTTGTGATCACTTTTTTAGGCATGAATTAATGAAAACTTTAAAATGGCCATAACTCCGTAAATAACGACATTTCGGCGTTTTAGCTATTATTTGTGATCATTTTTTTAGGCATGAATTAATGAAAACTTTAAAATGGCCATAACTCCGTAAATAATGACATTTCGGCGTTTTTAGCTATTATTTGTGATCACTTTTTTAGGCATGAATTAATGAAAACTTTAAAGTGGCCATAACTCGGTAAATAATGACATTTCGGCGTTTTTAGCTATTATTTGTGATCACTTTTTAAGCATGAATTAATGAAAACTTTAAAATGGCCATAACTCCGTAAATAATGACATTTCGGCGTTTTTAGCTATTATTTGTGATCACTTTTTTAGGCATGAATTAATGAAAACTTTAAAATGGCCATAACTCCGTAAATAACGACATTTCGGCGTTTTAGCTATTATTTGTGATCATTTTTTTAGGCATGAATTAATGAAAACTTTAAAATGGCCATAACTCCGTAAATAATGACATTTCGGCGTTTTTAGCTATTATTTGTGATCACTTTTTTAGGCATGAATTAATGAAAACTTTAAAATGGCCATAACTCCGTAAATAATGACATTTCGGCGTTTTTAGCTATTATTTGTGATCACTTTTTTAGGCATGAATTAATGAAAACTTTAAAATGGCCATAACTCCGTAAATAATGACATTTCGGCGTTTTTAGCTATTATTTGTGGTCACTTTTTTAGGCATGAATTAATGAAAACTTTAAAATGGCCATAACTCCGTAAATAACGACATTTCGGCGTTTTAGCTATTATTTGTGATCATTTTTTAGGCATGAATTAATGAAAACTTTAAAATGGCCATAACTCCGTAAATAATGACATTTCGGCGTTTTTAGCTATTATTTGTGATCACTTTTTTAGGCATGAATTAATGAAAACTTTAAAATGGCCATAACTCCGTAAATAATGACATTTCGGCGTTTTTAGCTATTATTTGTGATCACTTTTTTAGGCATGAATTAATGAAAACTTTAAAATGGCCATAAGTCCATAAATAATGACATTTCGGCGTTTTTAGCTATTATTTGTGATCACTTTTTTAGGCATGAATTAATGAAAACTTTAAAATGCCCATAACTCCGTAAATAATGACATTTCGGCGTTTTTAGCTATTATTTGTGATCACTTTTTTAGGCATGAATTAATGAAAACTTTAAAATGGCCATAAGTCCATAAATAATGACATTTCGGCGTTTTTAGCTATTATTTGTGATCACTTTTTTAGGCATGAATTAATGAAAACTTTAAAATGGCCATAACTCACTTAATATTGACATTTCTGCGTTTTTAGCTATTATTTGTGATCAGTTTTTTAGGCATGAATTAATGAAACCTTAAAAGTCTCCATAACTCCGTAAATAATGACATTTCGGGGTTTTTAGCTATTATTTGTGATCACTTTTTTAGGCATGAATTAATAAAAACTTCAAAATGGCCATGACTCCGTAAATAATGACATTTCGGGGTTTTTAGCTATTATTTGTGATCACTTTTTTAGGCATGAATTAATGAAAACTTTAAAATGGCCATAACTCCGTAAATAATGACATTTCGGCGTTTTTAGCTATTATTTGTGATCACTTTTTTTAGGCATGAATTAATGAAAACTTTAAAATGGCCATAACTCCGTAAATGTTGACATTTCGGCATTTTTAGCTATTATTTGTGATCACTTTTTTAGGCATGAATTAATGAGAACTTTAAAATGGCCATAACTCCGTAAATAATGACATTTCGGCATTTTTAGCTATTATTTGTGATCACTTTTTTAGGCATGAATTAATGAAAACTTTAAAATGGCCATAACTCCGTAAATAATGACATTTCGGCATTTTTAGCTATTATTTGTGATCACTTTTAGGCATGAATTAATGAAAACTTTAAAATGGCCATAACTCCGTAAATAATGACATTTCGGCGTTTTTAGCTATTATTTGTCATCACTTTTTTAGGCATGAATTAATGAAAACTTTAAAATGGTCATAACTCCGTAAATAATGACATTTCGGCGTTTTTAGCTATTATTTGTGATCAGTTTTTTAGGAATGAAATATTGAATACTTTAAAATGGCTATATCTCCCTTAATATTGACATTTTGGCGTTTTTTGCTATTATTATTCCAAATCCGGAAAATTGAGGGTATAAACTATCGGCATACAAATATTATTTAAACACAAACAAATATCAAAGATCTTCCCAAACTTAATTTCGATTCTATTAATTTTCCCAACTCTTCAAAACCGAAAGCCTCCGTCCAAATCAAATCAGCAACGGAAAAATATACCCCTAACCTCTTGTATATATGGTTGCCAAGATGCAGGAGAAAAACAAAAATTGATTGCCATTGGAAATGTGAAACGTGCCATTATAACAATAAAGGATATCTCTCAGGATATGAATACGAGAATAAATATTTACATTCACAATAAACAATTGGGAATTTACAATGGAGCGCAAAAGGCAACAACGTCAGATAGATGCCGATACAAGTCTCGACATCGCCACCACTTGTCATGCCATCCGAATTTGGCATTTGATATCCCAGCCAGGCTCTCTGTGGCCAAACAGTGGGAAATCGAAAAAAAAAAACAAAATCTATTGATAACCGATGAGGATGGCTGTCAAATACAATCACTGCGATTGTGATAACAAACGAACGAACGAACTAACGAAACATTCCCCCACTAAACAAATTAAATCACAACGATACGAAGAGTTAAGAGACATGGGCTATATGTGTGGATGTGTGTGTTTGTTATATGAAGACGCATACCGATACGATGTTTATTTATAGAGACAGCTAAATTCAGAGGAAATGCCAATAACAACTGGAGAAAAGGATAAAAGCAACAGGGGTGTTCGACTAGAATATGTCTAGGATTGAATGGCAAAACTTTCCATTAGTTTTAATAGATGATATAGCAATCAAATACAAACACAGATACACTGCTATACCTACGTCAGAATAACAATAGTTTAGATCAGGACTTAAAAAGAGGATAATTTAAAAAAAAAAGATACTGGACCGAAATCTAAATGTAGAGGACCGAAAATGGCGACGTATATAGGAGCTGACAAGCCAACTAGGGCGATGTTCATGGGAGACAAACCGGCAATTCTCATAGAAGACCAAAAGATCTTCAAACGGAAAAACAGTTTTCATCCCATAAAAGACCATAAGGTCTTCTCATAGAAGACCACTAAGTCTCTTCGTAGAAGACCAGAAGGTCTTCTCTTCGTAGAAGATCAGAAGGTATTCTCTTCATAGAAGACCAGAAGGTCTCCTCTTCATAGAAGACCAGAAGGTCTTCTCTTCATAGAAGACCGTAACGGTCTTCATAGAAGACCACAAGGTATTCTCTTAGAAGACCACAAGGTCTTCTCATAGAAGACCACAAGGTCTTCTCATAGAAGACCACAAGGTCTTCTCATAGAAGACCACAAGGTCTTCTCATAGAAGACCACAAGGTCTTCCCATAGAAGACCACAAGGTCTTCCCATAGAAGACCACAAGGTCTTCTCATAGAAGACCAGAAGGTCTTCTCCTCATAGAAGACCAGAAGGTCTTCTCCTCATAGAAGACCAGAAGGTCTTCTCCTCATAGAAGACCAGAAGGTCTTCTCCTCATAGAAGACCAGAAGGTTTTCTCCTCATAGAAGGCCAGAAGGTCTTCTCTTCATAGAGGACCAGAAGGCCTTCTCTTCGTAGAAGACCAGAAGGTCTTCTCTGCATAGAAGACCAGAAGGCCTTCTCTTCGTAGAAGACCAGAAGGTCTTCTCTGCATAGAAGACCAGAAGGTCTTCTCTTCGTAGAAGACCAGAAGGTCTTCTCTGCATAGAAGACCATAAGGTCTTTTCTTCATAGAAGGCCAGAAGGTCTTCTCTTCGTAGAAGACCAGAAGGTCTTCTCTTAGTAAAAGACCAGAAGGTCTTCTCATAGAAGACCACAAGGTCTTCTCATAGAAGACCACAAGGTCTTCTCATAGAAGACCACAAGGTCTTCTCATAGAAGACCACAAGGTCTTCTCATAGAAGACCACAAGGTCTTCTCATAGAAGACCACAAGGTCTTTTCATAGAAGACCACAAGGTCTTCTCATAGAGGAACAGAAGGTCTTCTCATAGAGGAGCAGAAGGTCTTCTCATAGAAGACCACAAGGTCTTCTCATAGAAGACCACAAGGTCTTCTCATAGAAGACCACAAGGTCTTCTCATAGAAGACCACAAGGTCTTCTCATAGAAGACCACAAGGTCTTCTCATAGAAGACCACAAGGTCTTCTCATAGAAGACCACAAGGTCTTCTCATAGAAGACCACAAGGTCTTCTCATAGAAGACCACAAGGTCTTCTCATAGAAGCCCACAAGGTCTTCTCATAGAAGACCACAAAGTCCATAAGGTCTTCTCCTAGAAGACCATAAGGTCTTCTCCTAGAAGACCATAAAGTCTTCTCCTAGAAGACCATAGAATCTTCTCCTAGAAGACCATAAGGTCATAGAAGACCATAAGGTCTTCTCATAGAATACCATAAAGCCTTCCGACGGAAGGCCATAGGGTCTTCTCCTAGAAGATCATAAGGTCTTCTCCTAGAAGACCATAAGGTCTTCTCCTAGAAGACCATAAGGTCTTCTCCTGGAAGACCATAAGGTCTTCTCCTGGAAGACCATAAGGTCTTCTCCTGGAAGACCATAAGGTCTTCTCCTAGAAGACCATAAGGTCTTCTCCTAGAAGACCATAAGGTCTTCTCCTAGAAGACCATAAGGTCTTCTCCTAGAAGACCATAAGGTCTTCTCCTAGAAGATCATAAAGTCTTCTCCTAGAAGACCATAAAGTCTTCTCCTAGAAGACCATAAGGGCATAGAAGACCATAAGGTCTTCTCATAGAATACCATAAAGCCTTCTGACGGAAGGCCATAGGGTCTTCTCCTAGAAGATCATAAGGTCTTCTCCTAGAAGACCATAAGGTCTTCACGTAAAATGCCTTAAGGTCGTCTCATAGATTTTTTGCTCCGCCATTTAAGGGTTAAACATGAATTTTGGGTTCTACAAATCTCATTGCAACTATTTGCCTTTACAGCTGTTGCACATTTATTTATTGTTTACACATTTCGACTCCCCCTGCCCACCCCTCTTCATTGTTTTTCGGCAATTTTCCAAATCAAATGCAAATTTCAAGTGAACTGCTTGCTTCTTTTTTTTTTGGAAGAGTTTCAAAAATTGGTTTGACAGCTCCATTCATTATTTCAAATTCATATTCCCAATCAATTAGGATTTAGTTTTTGTTTTTCTTTTCTCTTTTCTGTTTTATTTTGCCTTCCATTCCATTATTTCCAAATGATGATTGATGAATGCACAAATGGATGTTTGTTCGAAGAGGTTGTTTAACAATCGAAAGGGGGTCGCTTTGTTGGACAAACAAAAGAAAATCCAATCCGTTTTTGTTTGGATGACAATGTCAGAGAAATAAAAGTGTCAATAATTATTTCAATTTGAAGAGTTTTAGATGTGACATATTTGGGAGAAATGTTGCAGAAAAAAATCGCAACATTTCGATGGGATGCATAGCTAATGTTGATAAAATAGGAGAAAATCCATAATTATATATATATGGAACTCTTTTTTATCAAGGGGAATAATTATATATTAATGAAATTTTTCTGGAATCTCTATGACGGTTAAACAAACATGAACTTTGAAGATGAAGACCATAAAGTCATCTTCTAGAGGACCATAAAGCCTTGTCTTAGAAGACCATAAGGTCTTCTCCTAGCTGACCATGAGGTCTTTTCCTGGAAGACCATAAGGTTTTGCTCCTATAATATATTTTTCAAGAAGACCATAAGGTCTTCTCCTCGAACACACGACCTTCTTATAGGAGGCCATAATTTCTTCTCATAGAAGACCATAAGTCCTTCTTTTAGAAATTTTCTAAAAATAAAACCCGTAACAATTATGTTTAAATATTAAAAATACCGAATATAGCCTTTATATTTGTACCTATAAAATATAAAGGCTATATTCGGCTATATTATAAAAAGACCTAAATATCTAAATTCAATTTTATCCCTTCACTCAATATCACATATATTAACATTTAGTACATTGCGTACAATTGTCATGCACATTTACAAGACCACCTCCAGAGACTACATATGAACTGCGACCCTAATTCCCAATTTCAGATTTCAAGCGCTATAGAGAAAAGATCATTCGATTTTGTGCAAACTTTACAAATTGCAATATTTTTGCCTGTGCAAGGTAAGGTGGAAAAAATGGACAATATAGGCCACTCCTCCACAAATGGGTGAGATTTGAAATAATTACAAGCCTTATAAAAAATGAAATAAGAGTCCGATATCTTGTGCTAAAGAGGGATATATTGGTCTACACATTATGGTACCTCCCCCACATCGGGGCAGAATTTGTAATAGTTGTGAAGTTCGTAAAGCGCGAAATTCGCACACCTGTCGGCAACACCGACTAATACTTTTTAAATTGTTTCGATATCTTAAGGAAATATAGACTTCTTTTCCTTGGCGACTTTAAGTGAAATTTGGTGAAGAGTGTTTTTTTTTTTTTTTTTGTTTCCGGATTCATCTTTGTAGGAGAGAGATTTTACAGAAATGCACAAAACGTACGGCTTAAGACCTAAAATGTGTTTTAAATAGCGTTTAGGTAGAATTTAGTCTTTTGATGTCTTCTAGAAACTATAGTAGAATTTTATGACAAATAATTTCGTAGAATATTTTGACGTGCTATGAACCCGTATATCCCGATAGCTCATGGTATTACCCTTAATTTTTCAGTTTTTGGGTAAATTCATGATTGTAGCCCTGATTAACCTTTTTATACCCTCCACCTTGGAATGGAGGGTTTATTAACTTTGTCATTCCATTTGTAACATCCCTAAATATTCGTCGTTGATCCCATAAAGTACATATATTCATAATCATCGTAAATTCTAAGTCGATTTAACGATGTCCGTCTGTCTGTCAGTTGAAATCACGATACAGCCCACATGATTTGACGTAGAGCGTCAAAACTTAGCAGAACAATTTGTATTGTGTCTATTATGATTGATATTGGTATAGTCCCCATATAACGGTACCCCCCGATATTCGGTATTTTGGTGATTTCTGCCGAATTTTTGCACGGATTAGTCTAAAAGTCGGTATTTGTTGGTTATAATGGGTTCTAATATTTCCTTTACCCTAAGGTGGAGGGTATTAAAAGTTCGGCCCGGCCGAACTTAATGTTTTTTACTTGTTATACCCTCCACCATAGTATGGAGGGTATATTAAGTTTGTCATTCCGTCTGTAACACCTAGAAATACACATTTTAGACCCCTTAATATATTTTTATTCTTGATCAGCATAAAATTCTATTTCGATTAAGCGATGTCCGTCCGTCTATCCGTCTGTAGAAATCACTCTAGCTTCCTAACGAATTGAAGAAGATTGATAAAATTTTACTCAAATGAAAATGGGCCATATAGGTCTACGTTTTGGTATAGCCCCCATATAACGATGCCTCCCGATATTCGGTATTTTAATGATTTTAGGGACATTATTCGCCAGAATTGTTTCAAATTTGATATTTGAAGTTCGTAATGGATACTCCAGCCTAAGGTAGAAAATTGTCTGTGCAGGTCCACTTTTCGTAGAGCCCCCATATAACGGTACCTCCCGATATTTGGTATTTTGATTTTATCGCCATTATAACCGACTTTTTTAAAGTTTCACATTTGAATATTGTAATGGCTTATGACAAATGTTACTTATGCAGGTTCGTATAGACCCTAATATAATAGCTACCTTCGGTATTTTTAAGATTTTAACAGAATTTTTAACAGATTTTACTGTTTCCGAGAATTGCAAAAATTCATTCGAAATGGTGGAGGGTATTCAAAGTTCAGTCCGGCCGAACTTACAGCTTTTTTACTTGTTTATGTAACGGTTCCATAAGGTACCACTGTCGGTCATATGTTATTTAAAGCAAATGACTCTGCAGCGGAAAGAGTTTTAGCCATGATTGGAATACGCGTCAAAAAGACCCTTTGGAGATTCAGCTGAGAATTATTAATTAATCAGTGGCTAAATTGCCAGAATTTCAAGGGATTTGAATTCGAAAAATAAAAGAAGAAGAAGAATGAACTTGCCTCTCCACTTTACTTACTTGGTAATGATGGAATAATTGTTCCTACATCCTTCACTATTGCAGATTTCTGGCTCTAGTTTAAAGCATTAATTACTATTTTACTATGTTTTCAAAGATTGAATTTCGGAGAACATTAGCAATTATTTAGACAAAGCTAAATCATGAATTTTGGAACTCTGGATCTGATATAAGAACCTCTGAAATATAAGGCGCCTGTAGAAACGGCACTAATTAATAGTTTAAACATATATACGAAAATTCAAGATTCTAGATCTAAAAATAAAAAAAATTACCCCACTTATAGCCTACACTCCATTAGCGATCCTCATTCTAAATTGCAAAACTATCCGTATATCCGTTTGTCTAATACAAAATGATTGCAGTGAAATGGCTGTAACTCATGAATCAAAACACATACATACAAACATTGGTATTCATGTCACTTGTCATGTGCAGTTTACAGAAGTAAAATGGATCAAGCATTCCAGAGAACATCAGTGACTAACACAATGTAACTTACTTTTTACTTACTTACGTTTGTAACACCTTTGTGTGCAGGACTTTTGATACTGAAAATGGGTCATGTAGGTCCACGTTTTGGTATAGCCCCCATATAACGATACCTCCCGATATTCGGTAATTAGATTTCAACGACATTTTTATCCGGAATTTTTTCAATTTAATAATAAGATGAACTTCATTTACTCAGACCGTCCCAATTTACTAAACATTAATATTTTATAAATTTAAATCTATTTCCAAAATTGTATTTTCTAACAATTAAATCCTTAACAAGAAACAAAAATAATCCTTAAATAAACTCTTTTTTTTTGTCTTTGGCATATTTGTTTACAACAGATTACCTGTCATGTCGTTATTAATTTAACCACAAAACTGTAAAGAAGAGACGGGTCGGTCGGCTAAAGCATCCCCGTTTGGGATCACTTGATTTGATGCATTGATATTGAAATACAAGCAAAACAAAAACAATGCCATCAAATTCGATGTTTTATTATTCGTCGTCGTCTCGGCGTCCTCTTCTTCTTCTTCGCAGCCTTCAGACATTTTCAATTTCTTAAATTGATATGGGTTTGACAGTTTGATACTGCCTTGAAGTAATCCTTCAAGGTTTTTTTTTTGATGCGGCTGCTGCTTTTGTATTATAATTCGGTTCTCATTTTCTTTATTCTTTTTTTTGGAAGGTTCTAATAATGAATGCCCCATAAAAAAAATTGGGAGTGATATAGGCCCAGTAACAAGAATACAATTAATTTACATTTATTTGAATTCATCTAATTAATCATTATCGATCATGTACCACCCTGGGGATATTATACCTTTCGGATGGTGATGAAGATAAAGGGAAGAAGGAAGGGAATGAAGTGAATGAAAACGACGTATCTACTCAGCCCAAATGATATTAAAGTGTCTTTATTACACTGGACAACAAAAAAAAAAAAAAAAATAATTACGGGAAATTTTTAAAGAAAACGTTTAAAATAGAGCTAAAAAAGGAAAACCCATGTATCGGCGTTTTGAAAGTTTACATCGGAAAATGACCCAAAATAGGGGGCGGAGAAAGATTCCTCAAAATCCATGATTTTAACAAATATATAGTGCCTTCGGCAATATTGTAGATAAAAATGCGAATTGAAATTATTTCTCATAAAATTCTACTATAGGTCGTACATCAAAGGTCTATACGAAGAAGTGGACCTGCACAGACAATTTTCTGTCATGGGCTGTAGTATCCATTACGAACTTCAAATTCCAAATTTGAAACAATTCCGGTGATTAATGTCGTTAAAATCATCAAAATACCGAATATCGGTAGGTACCGTTGTATGGAGGCTATGTGAAAACGTGGACCTACATGACCCATTTACGAACTTGACCTGCTACTGGCAAAATAAACATGCCTGAGGAAGCTTGGCATTTTATCTCGATTCGTTTGAAAGATAGCGTGATTACAACAGACACAAGGACAGACAGGGAGACTGACATCGCTAAATCGACATAGAATTTTACGCTGATCAAGAATATATATACTTTGTTGGGTCTTACATGAGTTACAAACGGAATGACAAAGTTAAGATACCCTCCATAGCAGGGTGGAGGGTATAAAAATTACTTTTGGGGAGTTTGAGCAAAAATCTACAACAAATTATAATTTTAGGACGATGACGTCAAAGACAAAAATATTCTTCATCAAATTCTACTATACAGGGAGAGATAAAAAAAATACAACAAAGTCAAACGCCATAATTCTTGAATTTTATTTTTTAAATTTTTTTTAATTAAAACAAAAATGTCGGAAATTGCATCTAACTTTAGAATAAGTTTAGATTTGTTTGAATTTGTCACCTTTGGCACGAACTATGGCCTTCAAACGGCCAATGAAACCGTCACACGCTGTCCGAATGTTGTTCTGCGGCATTTTGGCCCATTCCCGGCGAATAGCTTGCTTGAGGTGATGTACACTTTGTTAGTTTTTAGTGCTTGCTTTCCAGAATACTCCAGACCCAATAGTCCAACGGATTGGTATCCGGAGATTTTGGTGGCCATTGTGCGCTGGAAATGAAGCGTGGAACCTCATTTTGTAACGATTCTTGGGTGGCGCGTGCTAAGTGCGATGGTGTTGAGTCCTGTTGGAATGTCCAAGGTCTGGGGCCAAAATGTTTGTGTGTCCAAGGCTTTAATACACCATCCAGAATATTTTCGCTATAATATTCTACATTTATTCTGATACCACGGTCGATTAATATGAGCGGAGAGCGACCATCGGCTGTTGTGGCGGCCCACACCATCACCATGGCCGGCGCTTAAGTTCTGGTGGCCAACCGAAGGTGCACATTTTCAGCCGACCTCTTTGGCAAGATCGATCGACACGATAATTTTGTTTGTTTACAAACTGCTGGACAACGAATTCGGCAGTTTCCCACTTTCGACCAAGCGAAGCAACTCTTTAGCTCTTTTGAGTCTATTTTCTTTCTGTTGCGGTGTAAGTTCTTGCACTTTTTGGAATTTCAATGACTTTACCCCGAGCTCATTTTTCAATATTTGCCAAATGGAATATTGCGATATGTTCAGCTCACGAGCCATTTTTCAACAATTGCGACACAGGTTTCGATGCAGACGCTTCTTTACTTTTTGAACCATTTCTGCTGATGTTGCTGTGTTCTTCCGTCCACTTCCTTGACATCGGGCTACGCCACCAGTATCATGGTAACGAGCGTTGTACGAGACACAAAAGATTTATTCACATTTAAATGCTGGAGTGCTCTAACGGTAGCCACTTGTGGTTTTCCAGCCAAATATAAAGAAATCACACTATCACGCTTAAATTCCATCACGAATAACTTTTTTTCTAGAGGGTTAAAGTTTTCGACCAAAATATTCTTCGCGTATTTATCCGCAATATTGCCGAAAACACGTTATACCTAAAATGCACGGATTTCGACGAATCTTAATCCGATAATATCTAAAATTGTTGAAGAGGGGTGCACGTGCCTCCTCTTTTTAGGTTACTTTGCGATACAAACTTGAAGATGGATGCGAGATAGACCCATAGTTACTATTGAGGATATTGGTAGAATCACTTTCTGAGTCGATTTATGCATGTCAGTCTGTCCATGTACTCTTGTGAATAAAATGCAGGTCGCATTTATTATCTGATTGAGATGAAATTTTCCAAACAATATTTGTTTGACCCAATGACGAACCCTATTGAAATTGGTGATAATAGGATCAGTTTGAGATATAGCAGCCATATATCTTCAACCGATATTATTATGTTAATTGTGCACCAAATGGCTAATATAGATCCAAATGACCTGTATTTTGGTACATCCCACCGAATTCAGAAGCAAGTAAATCAAATTTGGAGAAAATTGGTTCAGATATATATTCAGCTATAGCTTTCATATATATCTTTCATCCGATTTGGAGTTTTAAGTCCATCACATGCGTAATATGCATATATGTATATTTGGTACCGCACATCAGATATTGTTCTAAAATACCTTTGTCTAATTTTATTGAGATCAGTTCAGATTAGGATATAGCTCCCATATAGATCTTAATCAGATATCAGATTAATTGTGCACCAAATGGCTAATATTTGCCCAAATTGACTGAATTTTAGCAGTAACGACAGAATTCATCCTAGAAAGCCATACTTCAAATTTGGTGTAAATCGGTTCAGATATAGCTATAGCTCTCATATGTATGTTGTATCCGATGTGGGATTTAAAGTCCCTCACAAGCGTAATACGCATTCCACAACAATAATTGTTGGTACCAGATATCAGATACAGCTCTGAAATAAGTGTATAAAATTTTGTCAAGATCGGTTCAGATTGGGATATAGGTCCCATATATGCCTTCAACCGATTTCGGTTTCTTTGTGCACCAAATGGCCAATATCAGTCCAAAAGTCTTGAATTTTGGTACATCCGACCGAATTCAGTCTAGAAGAAAGTAAATAAATAGTTATAACTGCTATAGCTCTCATATATGTGTTTCATCCGATTTGGGGCTTTAAGCGCCTCAAATTCGTAATTTGCATTCGACAATGATGATATTTGATAACAGATATTTTATGGAGCTGGAGCGTAAATACCTCTGCCAAATTTTATTAAGATCGGTTCAGATTTGGATATAGATCCAATATATATTTTCAACCGGGTTAATTGTGCACCAAATGGCCAATATCAGTCCAAAAGTCCTGAATTTTTGGTACATCCGACCTAGTCTAGAAGCAAGTACATCGAATTCGGAGAAAATCGGTTCGGTTATAGTTATAGCACCCATATATATATATATGTGTCATCCCATTTGGTGTTTAAGTCCCTCTCATTCGCTCCCATACCTTTCCTTAATCCGATCTCAGGTATAATATGCAAATAATGGCTAATATCAGCCCAAATGTAGTGAGTTGCGGGACGTACGTTTCCATTTTGTGCAACTCGGCTCCGATATGTATTTTGTTTAATAAAATCCTTCTCCAAGTGATATCATGCAGTCTATAGCAAACTATAACTGCTCTAAAGCCAAATGTTGATAGGTGGCATCATCTACTTGAAACAAATTCTTCTGTTACGTATTTCTATGCGATTTTTTTAGATTTTATACTTTTATGCCAAGGGGGCATTCTGAATTGACAAAATTTGTCAAAATCGGCCCAGCCATTCTTGAGATATAAGCATTCTAGCTAACATCCTCTTCCTTGGTATATAAAGATTGTATATATTTCGCTATATATATCCGATAAATTTACTACCGGCATCTACGTAACGGTCAGGATTGACCTGTTTGTCTATTTGTGATTACGCCGGGATTAAAAATATTCGCGGTTTAATGGAAAATTCGAATTTTATTTAACACAAATGTTATGGTCTATTTTATCCACTAAATATTACCCGATGACCATCAAAATTGGAAGGCTTCTGCCCAACCCTGAGCTCTAGCCCCATGCTAATTTCCGCTACGATTGGTATATAATTGTGACCTGTAAAAGCAATAGGGTTCTATTCCGGTACTACCCCCACCTCCATTTTTAATTTCGTGAGGATCGGGCCATAATTGAGACCTGTAGAGTGATTACAAATTAACATGGACAGACGGACGGACGGACATACATAGCTAGATCGACTCAGCTCGGCGAGATAGGAAGATCCATATATACTTTCCTATGTGGGAAACCGATATTTCGAGGTGTTACATAAATTTTTGCCCAATCAAACTCATAATGCCCCCAATACATAGTGTTGTAGTATAAAAAAAATGAAATTTGTCGCACAGTGTTATATTTGCTATGTGAGTGTGTGTGTGTGTGTGTTTGTGTGAACATTTCGTTGTTTCTTTGGAAAATGTATTTTCTTGTAAAAAATGTATTTTCGTAAGAAAATTTTCAATTTCATTTCGACACTTCATGCTTTTGCCATAAATCATGATGTTGTTGCAACACTTATGTCTCCAGCATACATTTTCGTTAGAATATTGGTTTGCAATAGGGTGGCTTACAGGTTGTTAGAGAATCATATTTTTTTTTCTATATACCCAGCAAAAATACTCATTGGAAGAGAGAAAGAAAATTCGATTAAGTTAGTACTTTTTTATCAACAACAGTTATTGCAATTCGTATATGAAAAATTTCCCACAGTGCGTGAGGCGACTTAATATGTAATTTTACTTTGATGTAACCTTTGTTAGTAGTATGCATGCATATTGTGTAAATGGATGTGTGTGTGTGCGTGTGAACTTACATGTACATGTTTTGTTTCTAGTATGCCATAGTCATCCTTTGTTATGTTTGTGTTGTTATATTGTTTTTGCTTTCGCCGAAAACTAGACGAGAGAAAAAGGATAACGTTTTCCGCTTTTATTTTGTGAATATTTTTCGCTTACATCGCAACAATTTGAAGGCAAAAAAGTTAAAAAGCAGTAAGTTCGGCCGGGCCGAACTTTGAATACCCTCCACCATTTGAAACGAATTTAGAAATTTTCAAAAAATAAAATCTTTAAAAAAATTCTGTTAAAATTTTAAAAATATCGAATATAGCCTTTATTTTGGGGTCTATACGACGTGGACCTACATAGGCATTGTTTGTCATAAGTCATTACCAAATTCAAATTCGGAACTTGAAATAAACGGTGAATAATGTAGCTAAAATCATCAAAACACCGTACATATGGAGGTACCGTACCTGGACTTGCATAGACAATTTTCTATTACAGCCTGTAGCATCCATTACGAACTTCAAATACGACATCTAAAACAATTTCGGTGAGTATTATACCTAAACTCGTCAAAATACCGAATATAGGGAGGTACTGGTATAAGGTGTCTATACGAAGACCTGGACCTGCACAGATAATTTTCTGTCTTAGGTTGTAGTATCCATTTCGAACTTCAAATACCAAATTTTAAACAATTCCGGTGAATAATGTCGCTTAAATCATCAAAATGCCGAATATGGGGAGGTACAGTTATACGGGGGCTATACGAAGACGTGGATCTGCACAGACAATTTTCTGTCACAGACTGTAGTATCCATTTCGAACTTTAAATACCAAATTTTAAACAATTCCGACGAACAATGCCGCTAAAATCATCAAAATACCGAATATAGGGAGTTACTGGTATATGGGGCCTATACGAAGACCTGGACCTGCATAGACAATTTTCAGTCTTAGATTGTAGTATCCATTTCGAACTTTAAATACCAAATTTGAAACAATTCCGTTGAATAATGTTGCTAAAATCATCAAAATACCGAATATAGGGAGGTACTGGTATATGGGGCCTATACGAAGACCTGGACCTGCACAGACAATTTTCAGTCTTAGAATGTAGTATCCGTTGCGAACTTCAAATACCAAATTTTAAACAATTCCGGTTTATAATGTCGCTGAAATCATCAAAATACCGAATATCGGGAGGTACCGTTATATTGGGGCTATACGAAGACGTGGACCTGCACAGACAATTTTCTGTCACAGGCTGAAGCATCCACTACGAACTTCAAATACGACATCTCAAACAATTTCGGTGGGTTTTGTACTTAAACTCGTCAAAATACCAAATATAGGGAGGTACTGATGCATGGGGCCTATACGAAGACCTGGACCTGCACAGACAATTTTCTGTCATAGGCTGTAATATGCATTAAGAATCGCTAATACCAAATTTGAAACAATTCCGGTGAATAATGTCGCTTAAATCATCAAAATACCGAATATCGGGAGGTACCGTTATATGGGGGCTATACGAAGACATGGCCTACATGGCCTACAAGCCTACATGGCCCATTTACGAACTTAATCTGCCTACTGAAAATATAAACATGTGTGCAAAATTTTAGCCTTCTATCGCAATTCGTTCGAAAGACAGCGTGATTACAACAGACAGACAGAAGGACTGACAAACAGACAGACAGAAGGACAGACAGACGGACGTCGCTAAATCGACTTAGAATTTTACGCTGATCAAGAAGATATATACGTTGTTGGTTCTGACATGAGTATTTCGAGGAGTTACAAACGGAATGACAAAGTTAATATACCCTCCATAGTATGGTGGAGGGTATAAAAAACGTTTTTTTTTTTCATTTTCGTAGATAGTTTGTGCAGCGGTTCCTCTCTTTTTTGTTGGTTCCTGAAATATGTTCACGTACTCTTTTCTTTTTTTGTTTTTGTCAATGTCAATATTTTTGTTTGTTGTTGTTGGTTGGCTGATGGCATCTGTGTCAGCATTAAGGCTATGTTATTTGTCAGTGGAAACAATATTCAACACTTAGGGACATAAGCATGCCATGCCAGTATAGACCGATTCTAATTAAAGTCTAAAATTTAAAAATTAAAAAAATGAAGTATAAAAAAGTCCCCTCTCTTTGAATCGCCTTTAATATCTTAATTGATTTTGTAATATCTCAAATAAGGCGTAGAAAAAATCCATTCATTTCAAAAAAGAATGGTTTTCCGTTTTTCTTTCTCTTTTCTTGTGTGTGTGTGTGAGTGTGTGTGTCATTCGTTGAAGTGTGTAAAACATCATTAGAAATACATTTGCAATTGACATCAAATCATTAATCAATTCCCCACCTCCGCCCGATTGCCGATAATTACAGTGAGAAAATTATATTTTATTGGCTTGTTTGCAAATCAAGGACATTTATGTTCACTCAGCATAGCTGAAAAATAGAATTAATGATATGGATCCTTGGCACGCGCAGAGTGAAATGGAGGATGAAAATGTTTGAAATGTTCCAGTTTCGTATGTGGTGGAAAATAAATTCCCGTTTCCACTGGAATGTAACTTGTGTGTTTTTTGATATGAAATGAAACAATTTTTAAGAACTAACTTGAGAATTGAAAATGTCTGTAAAAATTAGATATCGTTCCTTTTTAAGATGTAAATCTTACATTTTTCGGGAACTGCGTTTAAAATATATTTCAATTTTTAAAATAATAAAAGATACGCGTGTGGAATCCCATATCAGATTAAAGGAATTGGAGAACAAGGCAAAAGTAGTTTAAAATACCCTTTACAAATTTTGGCCTCAGCACAATTATTACCCGATTTTCATGAAAGAAGTCAAGGTTTAGGATCAGAATATAAGTCTATAATTTTTGGAAATGATCGCAAAATATTTAGAGGACTAAATGGACCAAAACTGATTTTTTTCCTACAGTTTACAGTTACAGACCAACCGACGCTTACTTTTATAAGGGGTTAGTGTTTTGGGACAGGGTAAAAGCCAACAATTTTGAATTGTTGCTGGTGGTATTGAGTGTATATATTCTTGACCAGAATAAAATTCTATGTCTATTTAGCGATGTCCGTCCGTCTGTGGAAATCATTCTACCTTCCGAACGAAATGAAGTAGGTTCATACAATTTTACTCAAATGTGTATTATGTCTGCAGGACTTTTGGAATTGAAAATGGATCATGTAAGTCCACATTTTGGGATAGCCCCCATACAATGGTACCTCCCTATTTTCGGTAATTAAAGCGACATTATAAAATCTAAATTTTTCAAATTTGGTATTTAAAGTTCGTAATAGAGTCTTCGTATAGCCCTCATATAACGGTACCGATATTATTCAGCGGAATTGTTTGGTATTAGAAGTTCGTAATGGATACTACAGCCTAAGACTGAAAATTGTCTGTGAAAGTCCGCGTCTTCTTACAGCCTCCATATAACGGTAGCTCCCTATATTCGGTATTTTGATTATTTTAAATGCATTATTCACAGATTTTTTGTCAAGTTTCGTATTTGAATATTGAATATTGTAATGGCTTATGACAAAATTTGTCTATGCTGGTCCATGTCGTCGTATAGACCCCAATATAACGGCTAAATTCGGTATTTTTAGGATTTCGAAAGAATTTTTAACGGATTTTATTTATTTTTTTTTTTTAATTGCCAAATTTGTTTCAAATGGTGGAGGGTATTCAAAGTTCAGCTTGGCCGAACTTTCAGCTTTTCTACTTCTTATATTTGACATTTATCTACCCGTGTTCATTCATTTCGGCGGTCCTTCTGGTACCTCCCAATAAAAGTCGTACATTTTTGCAAAAATAAACCAGTAAGGAATGGTCAAAAGTCGGGCGGGCCGACTATATGATACCCTACACCACCATGCGTATTAAGTGAGCTCCCGTAAGAAAACAGTTTATATTGGGAATTTATGTTAAGTAGATCATACCAACGATGAACCTAATAAAGGTGCTGTATAGTCCACGATATGATAAGGATTATATTAAAAAAATATTTATTGGAGTAATTGATATAGCGGACGGATTTTCACCAAATGATTAAGTACGGTTGAATATGAAAAAATATATTTAATTTGGGCTGATGTTATTCCATATATGGTGCACAATAAACGTAAAATCGGATGAAAATGTATATCGAAGGTATATAAAAATCTGAATCGATTTCCATAACATTTTTCAGAGGTATTTTCGAGCTGTTTCTAATATCCGGTATCAAATATCATTGCGGAACACACGTGAGGGACTAAAACCCCCAATCGCACTTATGCACTTATTTCAGAGCTGTATCTGATATCAGGTACGAATGATCACTGTTGTGGAGTACATATTACGCATGTGAGGGACTTTAAACCCAAAATCGGATGAAACATATATATGAGAGCTATAGCTATATCTGAACCGATTTTCACCAAATTTGAAGTACTTATTTCTAGTATGAATTAAGCCACAATTGGGCCGATATTAGCCATTTAGTGCACAACGAACCTGATATCGGATAAGGATATATATGGGTGCTATATCTAAATTGAACTGATTCTCACCAATTCCAATCAGGTTCGTCTTTGGATCAAACAAAAACTATTTGTAAAATTTCATCTCAATCGGATAATAAATGCGACCTGCATTTCGTTCATAAAATACATGGGCCAGTATTGTATATTTCATTATATAATAAATATAATATAAGTATTGCGACATGCCAGGTTTGGAATATATCGATATATCTATGTATACTTGTTGAGAGAAATATTTAGATATATTCGCAAGTTATGAAAGATATAAGCATTGAAAATTGTGGGTGTGGCAGAAAGGGTTGACAGATATCTATCATATTTGCAGCAGAAGAAAAAATGTGTGGATGTGTGAAATTTGAAGCTTATTTCGCGTTTTATGGGTGTTTTGTTTTTCAAAATCTGGAACACTTTATGGTGGAGGTACCAAAAGAAATGGTGCCATCTCTACCAACTTTGTAACAGATGTTGTGTTGATAAAATGTACCAAGCCTGAATGGAATCGGACGTTAATTTCACGTTTTATGAGCTTCATTGTTATTCAATATTTTGAACTTTTGTTGGAGAGGTACCAGAAAGAGTGGACCGATATTGTCCATCTTCAACCTAGACCTTGGGTTAATAAAAAAATTGTGAAGTGTTAATTTGAATACAATCGGTCTCTTATTTCACATTTATTAAGAGCTATAATTATTCCAAATTTTAACCCTTTGTGGGGGAGGTACCAGAAGAAGTGGCCCGATATTGTCTATAATGGTATAATGGACTAGCACTGGAAAAACTATTGCGACTTACTGAGTTTGTAGAGAATCGAATGGTCCTTTCGCTTCTTATGAGGTAAATAATTATTGTAAATTTTGGGGAGGAACCAGAAGGAGTGGACCGCTATTGTCCATCTTCGAACTCGAACTGAAATAGGAGGCTTCCTTCGAGACGGACGGATAGACCTCGCTAGATTGACTTCAAATGTCCTGAAACGGATTTGATCCAACGAGACCTAGTGTCTGAAGCCGTTATTTCGGTGAGGCACGTTTTGGCCGTATCAAATGATATATTCCTCTCTAGCCATATTGGTAAGGTTATAAAAATGTTGACTTGTATGATGGAGATACCAGAATTTGATCATTTTAAACAAAATTATAACGATGTGAAAATCGAATAATCCCCTCGATATTTGTTGTGCCCACAGGCTAAGTGCGAAGGAACATACAGGGTGATATGAAAAAACTGCAACCGACTTCAGACTGCTGTCATTTCTAAGCCACTCGTCCGACAGCTTTTAAAATTATTCCAGTGACAGCTCATTATATTGTTTACAAGCGTACAGAATAATTTTGGTGAGAATTTTCTAGAAAAAAAGTTATTCGTGATGGCGTTCAAGCGTGGTAGTGTGATTTCTTTATATTTGGCTGGAAAACCACAAGTGGCTATACAGCACTGCACCATTTAAATGTGAATAATTTTTTTGTGTCTCGTACCGTCGCTCGTTATCGTGATGCTGGTAGCGTAGGCCGACGTCAAGGAAGTGGACGGAAGAAAACAGCAACATCAGCAGAAATGGTTCGAAAAGTAAAGAAGCGACTTGATCGAAACCCGCGTCTCGATGGCCGAAAAATGGCTCGAGAGCTGAACATATCGCAATATTCCATTTGGCAAATATTAAAAAATGAACTCGGGGTTAAGCCATTAAGTTTCCAAAGAGTGCAAGAACTTACACCGCAACAGACTCAAATAGCTAAAGAGTTGCTTCGCTTGGCTGAGAGTGGTGAACAGCCGAATTTGGTTTTGAGAAAACATTCGTTGTCCGGCAGTTTGTAAAGAAAAAAATGACGGTGTTTACTTGCCAAAGAGGTCAGCTGAAAATGTGCACCATGGTGATGATGTGGGCCGCCATAACAGCCGACGGTCGCTCCCGACTCGTATTACTTAAACGTGGCATCCTAATAAATATCGAATATTATCGCGAAAATATTCTGGAGGGTGTATTAAAGCCTTGGGCACGCAAACATTTTGGCCTCAGACCTTGAACATTCCAACAAGACTCAGCACCATAGCACTTAGCACTCGCTACCCAAGAATCGTTAAGAAATGAGGTTTCACGGCTCATTTCCAGAGTACAATTGCCACCAAAATCTCCGGATACTAATCCGTTGGACTATTGTGTCTGAAGTAATTTGGAAAGCAAGGTTGGCTCTAAAAATTACCAAAGTGTCGATCACCTCAAGCAAGCGCTTCGCCGGGAATGGGCCACAATACCTCAGAACAACATTCGGGCAGCGTGTGACGGTTTCATTGGCCATAATTCGAGCCAAAGGTGACCAATTCGAACAAATCTAAACTTATTCTAAAATTTGATGCTATTTCCGACATTTTTTGCTTTCATTCAATAAAATTTAAAAAAAAAAAATGTAAAAATTATGGCATATGACTATGTTGCAGATTTTTTTATCTTACCCTGTAAATTCTCAATTTGCTAATGTAATTCGAAATATTTTAATTGTTAAAATAGTTTAGATAACCAAAACTTCTTTCATATTTGACATTGTTTTGCACAGATCACAATGAATATGAAAAACATACGAAAATCCGATTCATGTACCAAAATCAGTCACCAAATACTCATCAATTTCAAAAAGCGAATTTAAAGTTTTGCCAAAAAAAAAAAAAAAAAAAAAAACTTTGATTCACTGTCATTTAAAAAAATAAGTTTTATGAAAAAAACGAAACGAAAAACATGAAAATCCAGAGGAAACAAATAAACTTTTTTCCAGCAACTAACTGCAGTCTTTGTCATCGGTAGCATAAACTATTTGGGGGGGTAAGAAATCGAAGTTATCAGCAAAAATGCATTCATTGATGAAATGCTGCAAAAGAAAGTTTGGGTTTATTTTTTGCCAAACAAAACACAAGAAAATGCAATTGGCTGTCTAGATTTTGTGGAAGTTATTTTTTCCTCAAAATTGCTGAGAAAAACAAACTTTTAAGAGAATTTCGTTCACCAAATCCAATAAGCAGTATCATGACACATTGAAGAATGTTGAGGTGGTCGGGAGATGTTTTGAAGTAAAAAAAGATTTTTCGGGGGTATATTAGTAGTTCGACATTTGGGAAAGGGGAAAATGGGAATTTTGATAAAAAAAAAAAGCAGTAAAGAAAGTCTTAAAGCTGGGGGGCCGATTTTATGATACCCTACACCACTTTGCTAATTTAGTAGAGGTCCGCATAACAATTAAAAGTTTTTATGGGAGAATTCCATCATACACGCTATGATTATAATTATAATTTATAGTTTAAAGGACTAAATATGCGGAAACATTAGTATCTTTTAAATTCGGACCTGTATTGCCCATTTGGTGCACAATTAATTTGAAATCGGATAAATATATAAATATGGGAGCTATATCCAAACCGATCTCGATAAAATATGGCAAAGATATTTCGGAGCTGTAATTGAAATATTTCCCTGAATATCGTTGTTACGGAGGGTATATTACGGCTGTGGCTAACAAATATAACAAATCGGATGAACAAAGCTAGCTGGGGGCTATAGCTATATCTGAACCGATCTTCATCAAATTTTACATACTAGCTTCTAGACTCAGTTCGGTCGTAAGTGCCAAATTTCATCCCATTTGGGAAAATATTAGACGTTTGGTGCACAATAAAAGCTAAATCGGACGAAGTTATATGTGGGAGATATATTCAAATCTAAACCGATCTCTATAAAATTTAGCAAGTGTATTTCTGAGCTGTATTTGATAAATTTTCCCAAATATTGTTGATACAGAGTACATATTTTGGCTGCGGAGGACAAAAATAACAAATCGGATTAACAATATATATGGGAGCTATAGCTATATCTGAACCGATTGAAATTTAAAATACTAGCTTCTAGACTCAACTCGGTCGTAAGTGTCAAATTGCATCCCATTTGGGCAAATATTAGACGTTTGGTGCACAATAAAAGGTAAATCGGACGAAGTTATATGTGGGAGCTATATCCAAATCTGAACCGATCTCGATAAAATTTAGCAAGTGTATTTCTGAGCTGCATTTGATATTTTTCCCTGAATATCGTTGTTACAGAGTGCATATTACGGCTGCGGAGGACAAAAATAACAAATCGGAAGAACCATATATATGGGAGCTATAGCTATATCTGAACCGATTTCGATTAAATTTAAAATTTCATCCAATTTGGGCAAATAGTAGATGTTTGGTGCACAATCAAAGGTAATTCGGACGAAGTTATATGTGGGAGCTGTATCCAAATCTGAACCGATCTCGATAGAATTTAGCAAGTATATTTCTGAGCTGTATTTGTTATATTTCCCCAAATATTGTTGTTACAGAGTGCATATTACGGCTGTGGTGGACAAAAATAACAAATCGGATGAACAAATATATATGGGAGCTATAGCTATATCTGAACCGATTTCGATCAAATTTGGCATATTTATTTTCAGGCCTAATTTGATTGTATGTGCAAAATTGCATACTATTCGGGCTGATATTACACGTTTGGTGCACAATAAAAGTCAAATCGGACGAAGATATATATGGGAGCTATATCTAAATTTTTACCGATTATCTCCAATTTCAATAGTGTTCGTCCTTGGGCCAAACAAATGATTTGTGCAAAATTTCATCTGGATCGGGTAAGAAATGCGAACTGTACTTTGTTTACAAAAATACATGGACAGACGAACGGAGAGGCAGACGGACGGACGGACATGCATACATCGACTCAGAATGTGATTCTATGCAGATCATCAAAAGGAACTATGGGTCTATCTCGTTTCCTTTTGCCTGTTACAAACAAATTCACAAAGACATAATACCCTGACCACCTTGTGGTGTAGGGTATAATCAACTAACCTTGTTCTGATATTCTAATATTTTGACAAAAATATACTACTCTCCTGATTGAGAGTAAGGTCTAAATCTCCTCAATTCTTTAAATTTTCTTCAATTTCGATTTAAATTCAGGACTTTTAAAAAAGTGTTATTTAACAACTTTAAGCTTCTCCACTTATTTTCTTGTTTATTTTTTCCTTCTATTCCACTTCACCCTTCCCTGCACCTCTTACTCTCCACGAGTGAGCAAACACGCCCTGTAACATATTTTAGTATTTATAAATTCTTGATTTCATATTCCGTTCCATTCGGCGGACCAGCGGATATTTAATCCAAACATTTACAAAATGCAACGTCGTAGTTACCATCCACCCCCCTCCCCCAACCCGCTCGACGACATAAATGTTGTATTCATCCATTTCCACATGGATATCAATGGAAATGACCATCGCCTCCGTCGCTGAGGGAATAAAATGACCGCAAAAGCGAATGAAAACGAGCAGTGTGTAACGAGAGCGAAGAGTATCGATGGCCAAGCAAATAATACTGGTTAAACGCTGCGATAATGAAAAGAGAGATGGTAAAATAAGTTGATATTTAATCAGACCCCTTAAGTGCTGCTACAAATAGCTGCAACATGAAATGTTTACTTAAACGTGAGCTCTATTTAAGAGTGTAACCGATATGAGGGACCATGGTAATCAATTTTCTAGCATCGTTTTCTTCTTTACACTACTTTCCATGTGGAGAAGGTGAAGTGAATGGGTAGTAGGGTTGGTCGGAAGGAAGGAAGAAATGCTCCATAAGGGAGAGCTAAAGAACGTCTACAGGGACCTTAAATAGTTCTATAAGGACGTCTATAAGAGACGACCTTAAGGACGTCTATAAGAGACGACCTTAAGGACGTCTATAAGAGACGACCTTAAGGACGTCTATAAGAGACGACCTTAAGGACGTCTATAAGAGACGACCTTAAGGACGTCTATAAGAGACGACCTTAAGGACGTCTATAAGAGACGACCTTAAGGACGTCTATAAGAGGCGACGACCTTAAGGACGTCTATAAGAGACGACCTTAAGGACGTCTATAAGAGGCGACGACCTTAAGGACGTCTATAAGAGGCGACGACCTTAAGGAGGTCTATAAGAGGCGACGACCTTAAGGAGGTCTATAAGAGGCGACGACCTTAAGGACGTCTATAAGAGACGACCTTAAGGACGTCTATAAGAGGCGACGGCCTTAAGGACGTCTATAGAGACGACGACCTTAAGGACGTATATACGGACGACGACCTTAAGGACGTCTATAGAGACGACGACGATCTTAAGGACGTCTAGAGAGACGGCGGCCTTAAGGACGTCTCATAGAGACGACGACCTTAAGGACGTCTCATAGAGACGACGACCTCAAGGACGTCTATAGAGACGACGACCTTAAGGGCGTCTATAGAGACGACGACCTTAAGGGCGTCTATAGAGACGACGACCTCAAGGACGTCTATAGAGACGACGACCTTAAGGGCGTCTATAGAGACGACGACCTTAAGGGCGTCTATAGAGACGACGACGACCTTAAGGATGTCTCATAGAGACGAGGACCTTAAGGACGTCTCATAGAGACGACGGCCTTAAGGACGTCTCATAGAGACGACGACCTAAGGACGTCTATAGAGACGACGACGATCTTAAGGACGTCTATAGAGACGACGACGACCTTAAGGACGTCTATAGAGACGAAGACGACCTTAAGGACGTCTATAGAGACGACGACCTTAAGAACGTCTATAGAGACGACGACGACCTTAAGGACGTCTATAGAGACGACGACGACCTTAAGGACGTCTATAGATACGACGACCTTAAGGATGTCTCATAGAGACGAGGACCTTAAGGACGTCTCATAGAGACGACGGCCTTAAGGACGTCTCATAGAGACGACGACCTTAAGGACGTCTCATAGAGTCGACGATCTTAACGACGACGACCTTAAGGACGTCTAATAGAGTCGACGATCTTAACGACGACGACCTTAAGGACGTCTAATAGAGTCGACGATCTTAACGACGACGACCTTAAGGACGTCTAATAGAGTCGACGATCTTAACGACGACGACCTTAAGGACGTCTATAGAGACGACGACGACCTTAAGGACGTCTATAGAGACGACGACGACCTTAAGGACGTCTATAGAGACGACGACGACCTTAAGCACATCTAACGGAGACGACGACTTTAAGGGCGTCTATAGAGATGACGACCTTACGGACGTCTATAGAGATGACGACCTTACGGACGTCTATAAGAGACGACCTTAAGGAAGTCTATAGAGACGACGACGACGACCTTAAGGACGTCTATAAAGACGACGGCCTTAAAGATGTCCAAAGAGTCGACCTTAAGGACGTCTACAAAGACGACTTTAAGGACGTCTACAAGACGACCTTAAGGACGTCTACAAGACGACCTTAAGGACGTCTATAAGATACGACGACCTTAAGGACGTCTATAGAGACACGACCTTAGAGCATCCACAAGGACAACCTTAGCCACGTCCGGGACGACTATAAGGATGACCTGAAGGACGTCTTAAAATATTCAACTATAGATTCCATAATGAGTGACGAAGTTTGCCATACCTTCTCCCCAACGCCTCACAGAAATCCCTTCTTCTTAAGCCAGCTTTTATATTCACACCCGAACACACCAAAAGTGTGATTATCGAAAGAACACCATCAATGGATTCAAGTGGATCGCAAGATGCTGTTATTTATGCTGCTATCTCTATACTTGTATCGTTATCAGTTTTTTTTCTTTCTCAAAACCCAAAGAAAAATACTGCGAATTCAGATATACAGCTATTGACCAACCACAATATCCTTGTATGTCCTTTACCAAAGATTATATTTCTTCTTTGCGTGAATGAAGAGATGAAGAAAAGAAAACTACATGAAATGAAAATAAGTTTTATCGGTATGAAGTGGGTGGGTTTTTCTGGCTATTTGGGTAAATATTAAAGTGGAAGAAGAAGAAGAAAAGTGTTTACAAGCAATTGGTTTTTGTTCGTTTTCACTTGATATTGGCTCCAATCATTTATTCATTCTTTCATTGGGTGTCCAGCTTCTTCAGCTGTCCGTTGGAGGTTTTTGCTTCGTTGATTCTTGATATGCGGGTTTGGATTTGTATGCATAATTATATGTTTTGTTTTACGTTTGTGTGTAAGTATCGTGATTAATTTATTAGGATTGTTTCAAGAAGTGTTAAAAATTACATTTATAAATTGTAAAATAAATTCGTCAAATTCTACGTTATATTTAAATTGTAGAATTATTTTTTTTTAAAAATTACGAAGGAATCATCTCAAGTCTCTATATAAAAATTACGTACCGTCTTAGAAGATATTTCTAAAAAAAATTATTCTATCAAATATTCCCAGAATTTTGTTAATTTAATTATTTCATAAACACAGGAAAACATCATACGAAAATGTTGGCCCCCATCGCACCCCTTTTCACGTTACTGTTACAAACGAAGGGATAACCATTACCGAGAATTCATTTGCAAAGCTGTTCTCTTATTTCACACACCATCACGTTAATCCTTTTCATTGGAAAGGTAGCACAAATCCGTGTTGCCACTGACTCATGTAATTGATTTACAATTTGTGAGTGTGTGTGTGTGATTTAGGTATTAATTCCATTGGTGAAGAAGACTTGTTTTATCAGAAGAGTTTTTTAACGCAATCGCTTTTCTTAAATTCAATATAAATTCAATTTTTGAGCTTGTTTTTAAATTTTTATAATTCTTACATTTATTCCCCTGCAGCGTATAATTAACAATTAATGTTGATTTCAAATATTCATTATACGCACCACTATCTGGCTTTTCATTAGCTCTGTGAAATACCTTCTAAACACGAATATTTACGGTCTCAGAGCATTATTATACCCTCCCCTATACATAGTATGAAGGGTATATTTAGTTCGTCATTATACCCTACAACACTATGTGTTGGGGGTATTATAAGTTTGATTGCGCCAAAAATTATGTAACACCTGGAAATATTGGTTTCCTACATAGGAAAGTATATATGGATCTTCCTATCTCGCAGAGCGGAGTCGATCTAGCTATGTACGTCCGTCCGTCTGTCCGTCTGTCCATGTTAATTTGTAATCACTCTACAAGACGCAATTATGGCCCGATCTTGACGAAATTTAGAATGGAGGTGGGGTTAAGGTCAGAATAGAACCCTATTTCTTTGGGAGACGATCGCATAATATTTGGGGGTCGAAATGGACCAAAAACTGAAAATTTTCCTGATTTTGCAGTAGCTATACAGTTCCCAATTATGGACCAATTGAAGAGGAAATTAGCATGGAGTTAGAGCTTAGGGCTGGGCAGAAGCCTTCCAATTTTGATGGTCATCGGATAATATTTAGTGGGCGAAAGACTATAACATTTGTGTTAAATAAAACTCAAATTTTCCAATCAACCGCGATTATTTTTAGTCCCGGCGAAATCACAAATAGACGAACAGATCAGCTCTGACCGTAACGTAAATGCCGATAGTAAATATATCGGATATAAATAGCGAAATATATACAATTTGTATAAACAAAGGAAATGGGATGTTAGCTAAAATGCTCATATCCCAAGAATGGCTGGACCGATTTTGACAAATTTTGTCAGTGCTGAATGTCCTCCTGGAATAAAAGTATAAAATCTAAAAAATCGCATAAAAAGATGCCAATACTGATGTTAATATATAGATATTTTTTTAGTTTTTTTTTGACATTTTTTTATTTTTTCATATTTTTTATCGCATGCGATTTTTTCAATTTGACTTAAAATGTTGTAATATTTTTTCACATTACAACACAGGTTGGTGCTATTATATACAGATTGAAATTATGGTCCGATCTTCACGAAAATTTTGACAAGGGTAGGGTAAGGCTCAGAAGGCCTAGACCTATTGTTTTTAAAGATGCCCGCAATATATTTAGTGGTTGAAATGCACAAACAACTAAAAATGTACCTGTTTTTGCAGTCGTTATAAAGGTCACAAATAGAAAGCAAAGGACACGAAATCTCTCATGAACTTAGAGTTTTTGTGTGAAAAAGTACCAACATTACTTACAGGCGATATCCGAAGTACACAAAAGGCGAACTGACTTTTTTATGCTGATTTCCTTGACGAATATAGCCAAATATCGTAGACAAGCCAATCATATGGATGAGTGTAAATTTGGAGATAAGAGGGGACTCTTACTTTTGGAGAAGATCGCAAAATATTTAGGGGTTCAAACCAAAAATAGAAAAAATTTCCTGATCAAACAATTGAACCCAATAAACACGCCTGAGAAGAGAGTTGAGGACAGGAAAGAATTAGCTAGCATTTTGGATGACCATAGGATTATATTTAGCTATAAAATGGACCACGACCATAGGATTATATTTAGCTATAAAATGGACCACAACAACTAACAGCACGAAGGAGTGCATAAATATTGGGCAAATATTCCTGGGCAAAATGCTAAGGGTAATATCTGGGCAGTGCTCCGTGACTTAATTTCAAAAGTGAAATCTTCCAACTGGGATTTGGACGTAAGGAGGCTTCTACTATATTGTAGTGTTGTAGGGTATCACATGGTTGGCCCCGCACGACTATAGCCTTTGCTTACTTGTTTCGTTATACGGGGGCTATAACGATATCCCCTATATCCGGTATTTTGATGATTTTGGCGACATTTTTCAATGGAATTGTCTGAAAATACACAAAAGGAGTTCCTTATAAATATTATTGTCTATATAGGTCCACGTTGTCGTATATCCCCACTGCACAAAATACTTTGTACATACTTTTGAGTGCGGTTGAGGCGCTGGGAAAAACTAGCAATAAACAACCAATATTCAAAAATTACATATTTCCCAGCCGCCATAAAATACCATATGTGAACAATTCGGTGATCTTGTACGCTGACACATACGATAATGTGTCAGATAATAAAGGTTATGACCCACACGCACATATATCGATGCGCTCAGTAGATGCACAAGATCACTTGAATGAAATGATAAGCAGCCCTGCAATGTTCTCCATTCAATATTGGAATAGATAAGAATAATTGTGTGGCTGCGATTAGGTTAAGTTAGATTAGTCTCAGTAGCACTTAAGAAATATATTTTTTAAATAAAATCAGAATTGAATCAACAGCCAAACCATTCGGTCGCATTCTTTTCTCACCGAAAACAGAATAGAGTTGACAATCGAAGAGGGAGATTGGACTCTATCTATTTTACACCCACATAACGGTACCTTCCTACATTCGGTATTTTGAAATCCAAAGTAGAAGTTCTTTCTAAGCACTTTACTCAATGGAAGAGGAATGTCTATCTAGGTCCACGATATCGTGTAGCCCACATACAACGATACCTCCCGATATTCGATATTTTGACTTTAGGGACATTATTCACCGGAGTTGTTTCAGATTTCGTATTTAGAGTTCTTAATCGGAACTACAGTCTATACCAGAAAATTCTCTATGCAGATCTAGGTCTTCGTAAAGGCCCGATATATCAGTATTTCCCTATATTTAGTATTTTGATGATTTTAGGTACAATATTCACCGAAATTGTTTGAATTTTTGTATCTGAAGTTCCGAATAGGTTCTACAACCTGTGACAGAAAATTGTCTATGTAGGTCCAGATCTTCTTATATCCTCGATATAGCAGTACTTACCTATATTCGGTATTTTGATGATTTTAGCTATATTATTCACCGGTTTTTTCGTATTTGAATATTTTAATGGCTTATGACAAAAGTTGCATATGCAGGTCCACGTCTTCGTATAACCCCAATATATCGGCTATATACGGCATTTTTAACGGATTTTATTTTTTTTTTTAATTTTCAATTCCAATTTCATTATACACTCCACAGTCCGATCTTTCGTTAGCTATGAACAACATTTTTTAAACACCAATATTTACGATCTACCATCTTGTCACCAGATCTTGACTTGGTAAAAATATTTAGATGTGTATAATTTGAAGACAAATTACATATTGTATGAGTTAAAATTATTCAAAATTTTGACCCTTTAGGGGGTAGGTAACTGATGAAGTGAACCGACCGATTTAAAATATTAGGATTTGAGATAAGACAAAGCGGATTATCATATCTCCTTTTTCGTGCGGTAAAATATTTTTTTTTGAAAATGTCAACCTTTTGAGATAAGAAAAAGCGGATTATCATTTCTCCTTTTTCGTGCGGTAAAATATTTTCTATGAAAATGTCGACCTTTTGTGGGGGAGATACCAGAACCGTGGACCGATATTGCCCATCTCTGAACTCGATCTAAGTTTGACAATAATATTACGATGTACCAAGTTTTGACCAAATTGGATACTGCTCTCGAGAGTTATCGAGCGCACCTGCAGGACAGAAGGGCGGACGGACGGACGGACATGACTAAATTGACTCCAAATGGTCTGAAACGGATTTGGTCCAAAGAGATCTACAGTCTAAGCCCGTTTTGGCCTTTTGAAATGATATATACCCTCTATACCTTAACCTCTGGCTGAGGTTATAATCAGACATCTTTAATCACTTTTTTTGGGAATAATGTGGTGTTTCGCACATTGTGAGAGAGAGGTACTTGATGGAGTGGTCCGGCATGGTCCCTCTTCATACCTGTTTCGGTATTGATAAAAGGGTTGGGATGTTTCAAATTTGAGGAGAATCTGATAGACATTGCGTGTTTTATGAGACATATAATTATACAAAATGTTGACCCTTTGTGGGGGAGGTACCAGAAGGAGTGGACAAATAAATCCCATCTTTACACCAGATCTTGTGTTGTTTTTTTAAGAAAGATATAATTTTTCAAAATGTTGGCCCTTAGTGGGGTAGGTAACAAAAGGACTGGATCGATCTATTCTTTCTTCATACCAGATATTGTGCTAATAATTAGAACTATTAGGATGTGCGGAATTTGAAGAAAATCAGACTCTTACATCTCATTTTATAAGAGTTAAAATTCTTCCAAATTTTGACCACATTATCAAAATCAGCAATGACTTCTCGAATATTGTCCTTTAAGGCGTCAATTTTCTCTGGCTTGTCTGCGTACGACTTATTTTAGACGGCACCCCACAAATAATAGTGCAACGGTGTCAAATCGCAGCTACGAGGTAGCCAACCGACATCAGCTCTGCGACTTATAATTCGATCTTCAAACGAGTAAAAAAGAAGCTAATTTTGAACGGCCTTAACTTTTAATACCCTCCACCATTTGGAAGAAATTTAAAAAAAAAAAAATCCGGAAACTACCACTTAATTGAAAGCCCTTTTATGGGGACTATAGGAAGACGTGAACCTGTTTACGAAATAGTTTGTCATATGCTATAGTACCCATCATGAACTTCAAATAAGAAATTTGGAACAGTTCCAGTGAATAATGTCGCTAAAGCTATAAAAATATCTAATATCGGGATGTACCGTTATTTGGGGGATATAAAAGGACGTGGACCTGCATACGAACTTTTTTTGTCATAGGTTGTAGTACCTCATTAACATCTTCCAATACGAAATTTGAAACAATTCCCGTGATTAATGTTGCTGAAATCGTCAAAATACCGACTATCGGAAGGTACAGTTATATAGGGGCTATACGAAGACCTGGACCTGCATACAAAATTTTTTGTCATAGGCTGTAGTACCCATTACGATTCCGCTAAAATCATGAAAATACCTAATATCGGGAGGTACCGTTATATGGGGGCTATACGAAAACGTGGACCGACATGGTCCATTTACGAAAACTACTTAACCTGCCTACTAATATACTATAGATACATGCAACAGTTTAGCCTTCTATCTCAATTCGCTCAATAGATAGCGTGATTACAACAGACAGACGGACAGGCATATAGACAGACGGACATCGCTAGATCGTCTTAGAATTCTACGCTGATTCAGAATATTATACTTTGTAGGGTCTATAATGAATATTTCGAGGAGTTCTAAACGGAATGACAAAGTTAATATACCCTCTATAGAATAGGGAAGGGTATAAAAAAGGGGGCAAAATGTCGACTGTATCTTCAGCTGTGTGGCTTGTAGCGATGGTCTGTATCTCCCCCTCAATTTTTGTTTCAAAAATAGTTCAAAATTAACGTAGTAGTCATCCGTTGATCACTTTAAAAAAATGCCCCAACTATGCCTCTGGACCAAAATCCGCACCAAACAGTGACTCGATGTGACTCGTTGCCCAGATGCGAAAATTTTGCTCGCTTTAAGTTAGAGAGCTGACAGTGCTGGATATGGGCCGTAGGGTGGAAATTATGCACTGTCATAAAAGGTGGTACTCATTACCAACACCAATATGAAACAGTTTCTTTAAAAAAAAATAACGAAAATCATAAAAATGCCGAATATGGCGAGCTGCGACGATACAAACTTCATATGGGAAGTTGTAACAATTTCCATTGGAAATGTGGCTCCAACTATCCAAATTCTGCACAGCATTACTTTTGTATTTTTTATTTGTATACCCTACACCACAAGGTGGTCAGGGTATTATGTCTTTGTGCATTTGTTTGTAACAGGCAAAAGGAAACGAGATAGACCCATAGTTCCTTTTGATGATCTGCATGGAATCACATTCTGAGTCGATTTATGCATGTCCGTCCGTCTGTCCGTCCGACTGTCCGTCTGTCCATGTATTTTTGTAAGCAAAGTGCAGTTCGCATTTATTGCCCGATCCATATGAAATTTTGCAGAAATCATTTATTTGGCCAAAGGACGAACCCCATTGAATTTGGAGATAATCGGTCAAAAATTAGATATAGCTCCTATATATGTCTTTGTCCGATTCACTTTTTTTTGTGCACCAAACGTGTAATATCAGCCCGAATAGTATGGAATTTTGCACATACAACCAAATTAGGCCTGAATATAAGTATGCCAAATTTGATCGAAATCGGTTGAAATATAGCTATAGCTCCCATATATATATATATTGTTCTTCCGATTTGTTATTTTTGTTCTCCGCAGCCGTAATATGCACTTTGTAATAACAATATTTGGGGAAATCAGAAATACCTTAGCTAAATTTTATTGAGATCGGTTCGGATTTGGATATATCTCCCCTATATAACTTCGTCCGATTTACCTTCTATTGTGCACCAAACGTTTAATATTTGTCCAAATGGGATGGAATTTGGCACTTACGACCGAATTGAGTCTAGAAGCTAGTACGTCAAATTTGGTGAAGATCGTTTCAGATATAGCTATAGCTCCCATATATACTGTTCATCCGATTTGTTATTTTTGTCCTTCGCAGCCGTAACATGCACTCTGTAACAACAATATTTGGGGAAATTTATCAAACACAGCTAAGAAATATCTTTGCCAAGTTTTATCGAGATCGGTTCCGATTTGGATATAGCTCCCATATATATCTTTATTCGATTTCAAATTAATTGTCCACCATATGGGTAATACAAGTCCGAATTTAAACATACAAATGCTTCGGCATATTTAGTCCTTTTAACTTTAAATTATAAATATAATCATAGCGTGTATAATTGAATTCTCCCATAAAAACTTTAAATTGTTATGCGGAGCTGTACTAAATTCGCAAAGTGGTGTAGGGTATCATAAAGTTGGCCCCGCCCGATTTTAAGACTTTCTTTACTGGTTTTGTATTGTATTTTTTTTCTGCCACCTAAATGCTTATTCAATTACAAAGAAATGACAAATTTATATATCCTCCATCATATTGTGAAGAGAGTATACATTTTACATAGGAAGGAACATAATAAAGTCGTTCTATCATAGGCCTGTCATTTAATGTTTCCTGCTGACACTTTAAAGCTTTAAAGTTCCACTTGCTGTGTGCAGCATCCTGGCATACTAACCAACAAGAGACACACACGCACAGAGCCATGTTATGTTTTAACAAATACAATATCTGTCACAAAAAGTTCAACTCAAATTTAGCCTTCCAGCCATTGTTAAAGTTCTTACATAGGCCTATATATATTTTTTCGCTTTGCTGCCTTGGCTACAAAAGCAGAAAAAAACGAGAAAACAAAATTGCAAATATTCACATTTCCTTGACAAAAGACCATAGTCCTGCTGCAGTTGCCGTTGTTGCAACTACAGCTGTTGTTGTAGTTGCTTTCGAGAACAAGGATAACAGGGCACAAACACACATACACACACAGCAGCATACAAATCAAACATATACGCCCTCGCATTTGAGGAATTTCCAACAAAGAGGCAACATTTCACAGAGCAATGGAAGAGAGTGAGAGAGAGGGGGGAACGGGTACTGAGGAAGAAAAATAAATAAACTTTCCATTTTTTGCTGCAGTTTGTTGTTGCTGTAAAAATTGTGCAAGTTATTTTTCCCTTTGCTAACATCCAACTCTGGCTGGCATACCACCACATTGGCGGACTGACACATTGACTGAGTAACATACTTTTGCTGGTACCAAAACAAGTACAGTTTGGGAAGAAAGTACATTTCCATTGGAGGAAATCCCACATTTTCGATTGGCGAAATATATACAAAAAACAAATAAAAAAGCTGTAAGTTCGGCCGGGCCGAACTTTGAATACCCTCCACCATTTGGTACAAATTTAACAATTTTCCAAAAAAATAAAATCCGTTAAAAATTCAATTAAAATCTTGAAAATACCTAAAGTAGCCGAATATTAGAGTCTACACGACGACGTGGACCTGCATAGTCAACTTTTGTCACAAGCTTTTACAATATTCAAATGCGAAACTTGAAAAAAAATCTGTTTATAATGTAGCTAAAATCATTAAAATACCGAATATAGGGAGGTACCATGGTGGTTATAAATCGTGGATCTGCATAGGCAATTTTCTGGCATAGGCTGTAGTATCCATTAAGAACTTCAAATGCCACATTTGAAACAATTCCGGTAAATAATGTCGCTAAAATCATCAAAATACCGAATATCGGGAGGTACTGTTATATGGAGACGTGGACCAGCACAGGCAATTTTCTGTCATAGGCTATATTATTCATTACGAACTTCAAATACTAAATTTGAGATAGTTCCCCTAAATAAAGTCGCTAAAATCATCAAAATACCGAATATGGGGGAGGGGGTACCGTTATATGGGGGCTATACGAAGGCGTGGTCCTGCACAGAAAAAATTTTTTTAGAGGCTGTAGCATCCATTACGAACTTCAAATACCAAATTTGAAATAGTTCCGGTAAATAATGTCTGTAAAATCATCAAAATACCGAATATCGCGGGGTACCGTAATGTAGGGGCTATACGAAGACGTGGACCTACATGACTCATTTTCTGCCTTAGGATGTAGCAACCATTACGAACTTCAAGTACCAAAATTAAAACAATTCCGTTAAATAATGTCGCTAAAATCATCAGAATACCGAATATCGGGAGGTACCCTTGTATAGGGGCTATACGAAGACTTGGACCTACATGGCCCATTTTCTGTCTTGAGCCGTAGCATCTATTACGAACTTTAAATATCAATTTTGAAACAATTCCGTTAAATAATGTCGCTAAAATCATCAAAATTCCGAATATCGGGGGGTACCGTTATATGGGGGCTATACGAAGACGTGGACCTACATGGGCCATTTTCAATACCAACAGTCCTGCAGACATAGTACACATTTGAGTAAAATTTTATCAACCCACTTCATTTCGTTCGGAAGCAAGAGTTTCCACAGACGGGATCGACGGACGGACATTGATAAATCGATATGGAATTTTATGATGATCAAGACAATATACATTGTGGGGTCTAAAATGTATATTTCGAGGTGTTACAAACGGAATGACAAACTTAATAAACCCTCCATACTATGGTGGAGGGTATAATGAAATGGAATAACAATCTGAAATAAAAATCCACTTTCCCCCGATCAATTAAATGCTTATATTTCAATGTCCTCACTTTTTTGCCCAAGTGTTGCTCCGGTTTTTTTTTTGTATCACATACATGTCGACATTGTAACGAATCATGTGTGTAGATATGTATGTATGTGTGTTTTGTATGGTGTAATTTGTCTCAATGTTTTTCATTTTTTCTCCTACCAACTGAGAAGGACAAGAGTACGACTCATGGGAAGCCTTTATCTTTGATGCAGAGCTACAATATCTTTCGTAGGACGAACGAGTAACCAGGAAGTGTGGTTGGATGCTGTCAAGCAAAGTCTAGGTTTCAACTTAACGAGAGAAAAAGCCATGGGGGAAACGATAAACTGCGAGCTCAGGTAACAAAAGCAATGACATGAAATTCTGCCCTAAATCAATTGCAGGGCATTAGCAAAAACTATGATGATAATATAGGACTATTGAGAAAGACTATATCCCAGACTATATAGTCAATGAACATTGACTCTATGGTCAATGGACATTGACTTCACAGGGTGAGATGAAAAAACGGCAACCAACTTTAGGCTACTGTCATTTCTAAGCCACTCGTCCGACAGATTTTAAAATTATTCCAGTGACAGCTCATTATATTGTTTAGAAGCGTGCAAAAGCATTTTGGTGAGAATTTTCTAGAAAAAAAGTTATTCGTGATGGAATTCAAGCGTGATAGTTTGATTTCGTTATATTTGTCTGGAAAACCACAAGTGGCTATGGTTAGAGAACTCCAGCATTTAAATGTGAATAAATCTTTATTATCTCGTGCCATCGCTCGTTACCGTGATACTGGTAGTGTGGCCCGACGTCAAGGAAGTGGACGGAAGAAAACAGCAACATCAGCAGAAATGGTTCGAAAAGTAAAAAAGCGACTTAATCCGAACCCGTGTCGCAGTGGCCAAAAAATTACTCGTGAGCTGAACATATTGCAATATTCCATTCGGCAAATATTGAAAAATGAGTTCGAAGTAAAGCCATTGAAATTCCAAAAAGGGCAAGAACTTACACCGCAACAGAAAGAAAATAGGTTCAAAAGAGCTAAAGAGTTGGTTCGCTTGGCCGAAAGTGGTGAACTGCCGGATTTGGTTTCCGCCGATGAGAGAACATTCGTTGTCTAGAAGTTTGTAAACAAACAAAATGATTGTGTTTACTTGCCA
This sequence comes from Musca domestica, assembly GCF_030504385.1. Classification (NCBI taxonomy): domain Eukaryota; kingdom Metazoa; phylum Arthropoda; class Insecta; order Diptera; family Muscidae; genus Musca; species Musca domestica. The sequence continues at coordinate 4,519,253 of NW_026712114.1, forward strand.
AAGAGGTCAGCTGAAAATGTGCACCTTCGGTTGGCCACCAGAAGTCAAGTGCCGGCCATGGTGATGGTGTGGGCCGCCATAACAGCCGATGGTCGCTCTCCACTCGTATAAATCGACCGTGGCATCAGAATATTTGCCGAATATTATCGCGTACATTTTTTTGGAGGGTGTATTAAAGTCTTGGACAAGCGAACATTTTGGACGCAGACATTGGACATTCCAACAGGACTCAGCACCATTGCACTTAGCATGCGCCACCAGACAATGGTTACAAAATAAAGTTCCTCGCTTCACTTCCAGCGCACAATGGACACTAAAATCTCCGGATACCAATACGTGTGAATATTGTGTCTGGAGTATTTTGGAAAGCAAGGTTGGCACTAAAAAATACCAAAGTGTCGATCACCTCAAGCAAGCGCTTCGCCGGAAATGGGTCAAAATACCGCAGAGCAAAATTCGGGCAGGGTGTGACTGTCTTTTTATACCCTACACACTGTATTTTGTTTACAAAAATACTTGACAGACGGGCAGACAGACGGACATGCATAAATCGACTCAGAATGTGATTCTATGCAGATCATCAAAAGGAATTATGGGTCTATAGTTCCTTTGATGATCCGCATAGAATCACATTCTCAGTCGATTTATGCATGTCCGTCTGTCAATGTATTTTTGTGAACAAAGTACAGTTCGCATTTATTGCCCTATCCAGATGAAATTTTGCACAAATCATTTGTTTGGCCCAAGGACGAACCCTATTGAAATTGGAGATAATCGATCAAAATTTAGATATAGCTCCCATATATAACATCCTCCGATTTGCCTTTTATTGTGCACCAAACGTGTAATATCAGCCCGAATAGAATGGAACTTTGCAAATACAACCAAATTAGTTCCAGAAATAAGTATGCCAAATTTGATCGAAATCGGTTCAGATATAGCTATAGCTCCCATATACATTGTTCATCCGATTTTTTATTTTTGTCCTCCGCAGCCGTAATATGCACTATGTAACAATATTATTTTGGGGAAATATATCAAATACAGCTCAGAAATATATTTGCTAAATTTTATCGAGATCGGTTCAGATTTGGATATAGCTACCATACATAACTTCGTCCGATTTACCTTTTATTGTGCAGCAAACGTTTTATATTTGTCCAAATGGGATTTGGCACTTACGACCGAATTGAGTCTAGAAGCTAGTATGTTAAATTTGGTGAAGATCGGTTCAGATATAGCTACAGCTCCCATATATATTGTTCATCCGATTTGTTATTTTTGTCCTCCGCTGACGTACTATGCACTCTGTAACAACAGTATTTGGGGAAATATATGAAATAGAGCTCAGAAAAATCTTATTTTCTAAATTTTATCAAGATCAGTTCAGATTTGGAAATAATCTAATATTTGTCCAAATGTGATGGAATTTGGCACTTACGACTGAATTGCGTCTAGAAGCTAGTATGTCAAATTTGGTGAAGGTCGGTTCAGATATAGCTATAGCTCCCATATATATTGTTCATCCGATTTGTTGTATTTATTCCCCACAGCCGTAATATGCACTCCGTAACAACGATATTCAGGGAAATATATCAAATACAGCTCAGAAATATATTTGCCAAATTTTATCGAAATCGGTTCAGATTTGGATATAGCTCCCATATATATCTTTATCCGATTTTAATTAATTGGGCACCAACGGGCAATACAAGTCCGAATTTAAAAGATACAAATGCTTCGGCATATTTAGTCCTTTGAACTTTAAATTATAATTATAATCATAGCGTGTATGGTTGAATTCTTCCATAAAATCTTTCAATTGTTATGCGGAGCTCTACTAAATTAGCAAAGTGGTGTTAAGACTTTAATTCGTGCCAAAAGTAAACAATTTGAACAAATCTAAACTTATTGTAAAATTTGATACTTTTTCCGATATTTTTTGCATTTATTGAATATACTCTATATGTCTTTATAGTCAATGCTCTATAGTCAATGTTCATTGACTTTTTCAATGATCATTGAAGCTATAGTCAATGGCCCTTGACACCTTAGATCCGAAGTCAATGCCCTTTCACTCCTTAGTCAATGATTATTGACTCTCTTGTTTTGTAGTCCCTTACACTCATTTCCCTATACCTCGAATATAGTATTTCCCCTCACCCATCTACGCCACTTTCTTTCTCAGTGACTCTCCAGCAGATGTTCTCAATTGTCTGTCTCCCGGCCAACCTACCTTTGTTGTTGTAAATTATTTTTGAGACACACTGATTTTATTACAGACATTTTGTACTCCTTTACATATTTCATTGTGGTGGTGAATTATACTCTACCAACAACAACAACAACAACAACAACACATGAGTACAGCTACATGAAAAAAGGCTTAAAGGTAATGAAATGATTGCATTGCGACACAAGAGAACACAACCACAACTACAGCCAGAGAGTGAATGTGGTGCCAGGGTTACAGCAGTCATATCAATTCAGACAATTTTCACAGAACAACGCCTAAAGTTAAAGATCATGGAAAGTTCTTTCGGAAGGGCATCGCAAATTTATTGGATTGTTTTGCTCGACTGAGAGAAAGAAATATATTTGTTTAAGAGCACTTGTGGTTGGCAATATGTCATTTATCAGAAAAGAGGAGAGAAAGACTAGAAGTTATTTACCTGGGGACTAAGTAGAGGAAATAAAGAATATATTCTTGTACGGCAGATTTCTATGGGGGGAGGGAGCATATATTGAATGATGGCAATAGTTTACTTAATAGTCAATAGGTTAGTAGCTTATAAAAATTGAGATGCGATTTAGTTTATAGTCAATGGTAGATAGATAGATATATAGAGAGAATGAGAGAGATAGAGAGAATGAGAGAGATAGAGGTAATGAGAGAGAGAGAGAGTTCGTGGCATTCATAGTTTGGATATGCGGCACAAGTTCCATATTTAGGACGGCTTTAGAGACTCACAATTTTTAATAAATGCAAATCTTAATTCTCCGCATATACGAACTTTAGAATAAATGGAATTTCATGGTCCCTTACTTAAATATATTTTAAAATCCCTCGGAGTCTATTTGCAATTTAAATTGGAGGAGATATTACCAATATAATATCCTGAAGAAGATATTATGAGCCTGAAATATCACCGGAACGGTCAGGTTACCACATTTTCTATCTCACTACTGAATTAAAATATTGTAATCGTATTATTAATTATTACCCTCCACCATAGTATAGAGGGTATATTAAGTTTGCCACTCCGTTTGTAACACCTCGAAATATACATTTTAGACCCCATAAAGTATATATATTCTTGATCAGGATAAAATTCTATGTCGATTTAGCGATGTCCGTCTGTCTGTCCGTCTATAAAAATCGCTCTAGCTTCCGAACGAACTGAAGTAGGTTGATAAAATGTTACTCAAATGTGTATTGTAGGTCCACGTCTTCGTATAAACCCCATATAACGGTACCTCCCTATATTCGGTATTTTGATGATTTTAGCCACATTTTTTACCGAAATGGTTTCAAATTTGGTATTTGAATTTCGTAATGAATACTACAGCCTGTGACAGAAAATTGTCTGTCTAGGTCCACGTCTTCGTGTAGCCCCCAAATAACGGTACCTCCCGATATTCAGTATTTTGATGATTTTAGCGACATTATTTACCTGAACTATTTCAAATTTCGCATTTAAAGTTCGTAATGGATACTACATCCTAAGACAGAAAATTGTCTGAGCAGGTCTACGTCTACGTATAGCCCCCATATAACCTCCTCCCTATACTCGGTATTTTGATGATTTTAGCGACATTATTTACCGGAATTGTTTCAAATTTGGTATTTGAAGTTCGTAAAATATACTACATTCTAAGACAGAAAACTGTCAGTGCAGGTCCACGTCTTCGTATAGCCCCCATATAACGGTACCTCCCGACATTCGGTATTTTGATTATTTTAGCGACATTTTTTACCAGAACTATTTCAAATTTTGTATTTGAAGTTCGTAATGGATACTACAGCGTATGCCAGAAAATTGTCGGTGCAGGTCCACGTTTTATAACCTCCATGGTACCTCCCCATATTCGGTATTTTGATGATTTTAGCTACATTATAAACATATTTTTTTTCAAGTTTCGCATTTGAATATTGTAATAGCTTGTGACAAAAGTTGCCTATGCAGGTCCACCTCGATGTACAGACCCTAATATATAGCTACATTCGGTATTTTTAAGATTCTAACAGAATTTTTAACGGATTTTATTTTTTTAAAAATTGCCAAATTTGTACCAAATGGTGGTGGGTATTCAAAGTTCGACCCGGCCGAACTTATAGCTTTTTTACTTGATTTTTTACACATTTGAAATGAAAATCTACTCCTTGCCCTTTGGCTTATTGCGTCGCAGCTATATCTCCCACATTCCCTACTTAGCTTCTTTAAATTATTTCATTGAATAGCTTTTCACCTGTGTTCCGGAACATTAATACCTGTCATAGTTACACATGTTTCACAGCTTCGTCTGACGCAACATATCCCTGCAGCCGCAGGACATGTGTAGCTGCAGAGTATGAAAGGATGAACGTATGAACGAACGAATCATGGCAATAAAGGTGTCCGTTGAACATAATCGTGACTTTTAATCTCCGTTGTTGAATTCACACAGTATCGGATGAATTGTTAAGTATTATGTGAAGGATGAAAACTTCAGTGATGTTGGAAGGATATCAATTACAGTTGAACTTGGTGAGATGGAATAGCCTTATCAGAAAAATGGATAGATTGAACTGGGCATCAACGGGAATGATATATTTTTCTGAAAAGATAAACGATTAAGCATTTTATCTGAGATATCGTATTTATTTTATTGTTGCAAAATAGTCAGGTTTAATCCCATATTACACTGTGTCAGAGTCAATGATCTTATCAACAATTTCAGAAAAACTATTGCAAATTATGAAACGGAGCTAAAAATATAGAAGTCCCGTTAATCGACTTTTAAAAGTTTACATCGCAATAAAGGCAGTAAGCTCAAACCTCTTCCATACTTTTGAGTCAGACAATGGTCATTGAGTCTATAGTCAGTTGTCATTGACTCTATAGTCAATGGTCATTGACTCTATAGTCAATGGTCATTGACTCTATAGAAAGTGGTCATTGACTCCATAGTCAAAGGTCATTGACGGTATAGAGTCAATGACCATTGATCATAGAGTCAAGGACCATTGACTCTATAGTCAATGGTCATTGACTCTATAGTCAGTGGTCCTTGACTCTATAGTCAATGGTCATTGACTCTATAGTCAATGATCATAATCATATCATAAGTCAATAGTCATTGACTGTATATTCAATGGTCAATGTCTCCAATGGTCATTGACTCCATAGTCAATGGTCATTGACGCTATAGTCAATGGTCATTGACGCTATAGTCAATGGTCATTGACGCTATAGTCAACGGTCATTGACTCTATAGTCTATGGTCATTGACTCTATAGTCAATGGTCATTAACTCTATAGTCAATGGTCATTGGCTCTATAGTCAATGGTCATTGACTCTATAGTCAATGTCAGTGATGGTCATTGACTATAGAATCAAATTTCACTGACAGCACTTGAGTATTGATTTAAAGGGAATATTTGGCACTCGAATTGATGTCATTCATTGAAGCTTTCCCTCAAAATTGCTAGCTACTGTATTTCCCCAAGGATAAGAAAAAAGCCATAACAATGCATAATATTTCGACGATTTTCGCTCAATCAATTAAGCCTTTCGTTCATGTTCGGATGAATGTCAATAAAATGTTAACAACCACAACAATGACATTAACATCAGATGGTGTCATTATGATTGTCATTCCATTTCACAGCACAGCCATCCGGCATCCAGCATCACACCTTGAAAACACTGCACGATTATTGAAGCCATAATTAAAATTAATGTTTAATCGAAGAATGAGTGTAAACAATGATGCATTGAAGAAAAATTAACTGACCTGCAGGTATTGTTGTCATTTTGCAACAAATCGACAGATTAACCTCCCTCCTGGTTTGGGTGGATAAAACTATGAATTAAATCCCATATCATTTGTAAGCGATCTGTTCGGAGGTAATTTGTTTATCTTCACGTGTCATAATGAGACTACTTGGCACGTACTCACCATTTAATTAATAAAGTACAAATGTTATAATGGCTGTGGTACATTAAGCATACGTATCATACGTAATTATTATTTTATCAATAAATGTTGCTAGAATTGAAAATGTGAAATGAATATCAAATTTGGTGAATGCACCATGAGTTTATTATGCGTCGGCATATAACATTTCGTCATTATTCGAGTTGTTGCGTGATTTCAAGGTGATGGACTCAATCTAGGAATATATATGTCGAATTCCAAACGGTTAAAAGGTTCGATTAATGTGTTCCCAGTTGTAGTTTTCCATTCCTCAAACAGTGCCTTCCAAAATTAAAAAAAAAAAAACAAAATCTGTCCAGGCATTCATGAGATATATGCATTCTAGCTAGCATCCCCTTCCTTTGTATATACATATTGTATATATTACGCTATATATATCCGATATGTATACAATCGGCATCTACGTAACGATCAGAATTGACCTATTCGTCTATTTGTGATTTCGCCGGGATTAAAAATATTCGCGGTTAATGGAAATTTTTACTTTTATTTAATACAAATGTTATGGTCTATTTCACCCACTAAATATTACCCGATGACCATCAAAATTGCAAAACTTCTGCCCAGCCCTAAGCTCTAGCTCCACGCTAACTTCCGTCTCGATTGATCTATAATTTCGACCTTTAGAGCAAGTGTAAAATCAGGACATTTTACAGTTTTTGGTTCATTTCAACCCCTAAATATTATGCGATCATCTCCAAAAGCAATAGGCTACTATTCTTGCCCTAGCTCCACCTCCATTCTAAATTTCGTGAAGATCGGGCCATAATTGTGAACTGAAGAGTGACAGACGGGCGGACGGACATACATAGCTAAATCGACTCAGCTCGGCAAGATAGGAAGATCCATATATTCTTTCCTATGTGGGAAATCAATATTTCTAGGTGTTACATAATTTTTGGCCCAATCAAACTTATAATACCCCCAACACAAAGTCTTGTAGGGTATAAAAAATAATATGTGCTACCTTCAGGTTACGCAAAAATAATCCTCCTATCAAAAAATGCTATAAATTTTTCGAATGGTCCCCAATGTCTTAAGTGCCGCCAAATGTCTGTCAAGTACAAGGTGATGCAAAAGTAAACGTCCGATGTTTTTTTGCTGTAATTAAGAGATAAGAGGCCAATCGTAAAATTTATAGCATTTCCTGATGGGAGTTAAAAAATATGATGACTACATTCATAATAACCATAAGTTGGGGGCTAGTGTTTTATGTGGGCTGCATGGAACATTTTTGTGAGAAAACGTAATCTTTTCTTAAAAATTCCACAATTAAGGCAAAAAAAGTAACGGATATAAGGGGGTAATACACGGGACCTATACGAATACCCTCCACCATTTGGTACAAACTTAACAATTTTCAAAACATAAAATCCGTTAAAAATTCTGTTAAAATCTTAAAAATACCGAATGTAGCCATATATTACGGTCTATACGACGACGTGGACCTGCATAGGCATCTTTTGTCATAAGCTATTATAATATTAAAATGCTTAACTTGAAAAAAAAAAAATCTGTTAATGATGTAGCTAAAATAAATAAAATACCGAATATAGGGACGTACCATACGTGGACCTGTACAGACAATTTTCTGTCTTAGGCTGTAGTATACGTTCGTAATGTATCAAATACCAATTTTGAAACAATTCCGGTAAATAATGTCGTTAGAATCATCTTAACCTGCCTACTGGAAAAATAAACATGTGTGCACAATTTGAGCCATCTATCTCAATTCATTCGAAAGATAGCGTGATTACAACAGACGGACAGACAGACAGACGGACAGACAGACAGACAGACAGACAGAGGGACATCGCTAAATGGTCTTAGAATTTTATGCTAATTATGAATATATATTCATTCACATTATGGGGTCAACGACTTTGAAAAGACAGCAGTCTGAATTTGGTTGCAGTTTTTTCATCTCACCCTGTATAGGGGTTTTAAATCGAAGAGATGATTATGTCTTTTTAAGATCAAGACTATAAAGTATAGGATACATAACCATCTTTCAAAATATGTTCTTCATTTTTATACCCTCCACCTTGGAAGGGAGGGTATATTAACTTTGCCATTCCGTGTGTAACATCCCTAAATATTCGTCGTAGACCACATATAATCATCAATATATTCATAATCTGCATAAAATTCTAAGTCGATTTAACGATGTCCGTCTGTCTGTTGAAATCACGATACAGCCCACATTATATGACGTAGAGCGCCAAAATTTAGCTGAGCAATTTGTATTGTGTCTAGGGAATGAAAATGAGATATATCGGTCCACGTTCTGGTATAGTCCCCATATAACGGTACCTCCCGATATTCGGTATTTTGATGATTTATGCCACATTTTTTCACGGATTTGTCTGAAAATTGGTATTTGTAGGTCATCACGGGTCCCTGTGCGTGTGGAAAAACATTGCATGTATAGGTACACGTTTTGTTATAGCCCCCATATAAAGGTACCTTCCAAAATTCGGTATTTCAATTTTTTTTGCCACATTTTTTAACGGACTTGTCCAAAAATTGGTATTTGTTGGTCATAATGGGTTCCAGCTCCGGTGGCGAAACATTGCATGTATGGGTCCACGTTTTGGTATAGCCCCCATATAACGGTAACTCCCGATATTCGGCATTTTAATGGTTTTTGCCAAATTTCTTCTAATGTTTCCTTTACCCAAGGTGGAGGGTATTAAAAGTTTGGCCCGGCCGAACTTAATGTTTTTTACTTGTTAATACTGTTCTCTTGTTTACCACCCTCAAGCTATTGCCACACATATATTTTCTGCATATGCCAAATATATTCATACATCTTTTTTATTTTTTTCCTTTGACATGACATTAAAAAGAAACACATGTCAAGCAATATTACCCTTCTCACAAAAGATCTCAGTCAAAAAAAAAAAAAAAAAAAAAAAAAACTGACCACAAATAAATTCCACCAAATCCAGATTATTACAAAAAATCATAAAATATTAAATAAGAACGACGTCACAACGCGGTTACATCGTCGTGGTGTATTCATAACAAACAAAGTGAAAGTTCTGTCTTTCCCGCATCCTTGTCGCTTCCCCTCCAATTTTCTCCTCATATGTCAAAAATCTTTGCTCACTCTCCCACTCTACACTTCAATGTCGAAGAGCAGAGTTACGAAATTTATTTATGCAACTATAAATGTGGTTAACAAATCCTGCTAGTGGAGGGATGTGCAAAAAAAGTGAAAGGATGACAAATGTAACGACATAAAATGCTGCACAAAAAATCCATCCTCGGACTGATATGAGATTATTTGGGTATATGGATTTTTTTCTCATTTCTCGGCTGCGGTGCGACATTTCAAATATGGGCCACAACGGTTGGTGGTAGAGGACCAACAAAAAAAAAAAAAACAAGTTAACAGAAAAAATCCGACATATGACCGAAACTATGATGCATCGAAGTGATATAAGGCAATGGACAAAAAAAAGCTGTCAGTATTTATGTGTGAGAGTGTGCGCACATGTATGTTTGTACCGACCACATATACAGACACAGAGGGACACACACTGCATCATAGTTCTTTGGAAACTTATTTATGAATATGAAAATCATTTTTTGTTATTTATTTAAATATTTCGCAAAAAAAAAAACAGCTACTACAAGAAAAAGCTCTGGTCGTATGTTAAGACTTGATTCCAGTTTTTATGTGGTGATGACGTGGTGCTCTCTGAAATATTTTTCGAACATGATAACAATGTTGATGATGATGGTTATGATGCAGCTAAGCAATTTTTTTGTTCATATTTTGAAATATTGTAGATATTTGTTATATTTTAAATCTCTAGATAGAATTTGGAAAAATGCCAATGCAGCATGTCATATATTATAATCTTAGAATAGAAGGTAATTAGTTTTGAAAGGATTAATCAAGATGTTTATACAAAATATTTAACGGAATATTCTAATCATCGATTTTTGTAGAAATTTAATTTTTTTTACAGATTTTGTCTAAAAAATATTTAAACCATCAACTTGGTTTTCAAGATTTAAATCTTGAATTTAGCTAAGGAGAAGTGGATTTTTTTAAGGAATTTTCCAGAATTTTCAGGGACCTTTTCCATTAGAGACTCTATTAGCTATACTCCCGACTTTTTTCAGAGCGTTTACAGACTTCTATAACAAAAATCCAAGATTTTATTTTTTTAAAGGATTTTTTTTAATTTTTTTGTTGTTGCAAAATGGTCAACTTTATCCCTTTATTGTTGTTTTTATAAAAACAACGTTTGTTTATTAGTGGAGAACGATGATAATGTTTACCAGGGGTTAAGGCAGGGAATACCTAGGTTTCGGAAAGAGCCACCAATCCTCATCAGCTCCCTTGTTTTTTGTCTGGGATATTCTCCACAGAAGATATTTTAAAAATAACTTCTATGACAAAAAAACATGTTTTACCCTAGTGACGAGATCGTAAGCTCAATAGAATTTTTTAAGAAAATTCAACAACTTTCAACCCAAATGTCAATACTTTTCTAGCGACGTTCAAACCTATTATGGTAGATTTTAAACAACTTTCAAACCAAAAATGGTGGAATTTTTTTTTCAGAATTATAAGAATTTCTAACCAATAAACATGAATATTTTAAAGTGTTTTATCGATGACTTTCAAACCTGTAATAGTGGATTTTTTAAAGAACTTTTTGAAATGTGTGAAATTTGAAGAGAATTTAATGTTTATTTCACATTTAAAAATTTTGACCGTTTTGTGGAGGATATCCGATGTCTACCATCTTCACCTCAGATCTTGCGACGACAGAAATATTGAGAAGTGCCAAGTTGTAAAGGAATCGGTTGCCCATTTCGCATTTTACGAACTTCATTGCTATTCAAAATGTTGACCCTTTGTGGGGTAGGTGCCAGAAGGAATGGTCCGATATCTACCACCTTCACATCAAATCTTGGGTTTATAAAAATATTGGAATGTGTGAAATTTGAAGACAATCGGCCGCTTATTTCTAGTTTTATAAAAGTTATGATTATTCCAAATTGTAACCCATTGTGGAGGAGGTACTTGATTGAATGTTCATATATTGTCCCTTTTCTCACCTGACGAAGAAAATTCGAGCCACATTGGATTATCCTTTCTCTTTCTGCGCAATTAACTTTTTTTTGAAAAATTTTTTGGGTATGTACCTGGAGTGGATCAATCTTACCCAACTCTGAACTCGAACTAAATTTGATAATAATATTACAATGTGCCAAAGTTTCGACCAAATATGATACACCCTTCGAGATTTATCGCGCACACCAGCCAGACAGAAAGACGTACGGAAACCGCAAGATCGACTTCAAATATCCTGAAACGGATTTTGTCAAAGAGGCATAATGTCTTAAATCGTTATTTCGATGAGTGATATTTTGGCCGCATCAAATGATATACAGGGCGAGATAAAAAAGTGCAACATTGTCAAATGCCATTATTCTTGAATTTTATTTTTTTAATTTTATTGAATGAAAGCAAAACATATCGGAAATATCATTCAATTTAAGAATTAATTTAGATTTGTTCGAATTGGTCACCTTTGGCACGAATTATGGCCTTCAAACAGCCATGAAACCGTCACATGCTGCCGAATATTGCTCTACGGTATTTTGGCCCATTTCTGGAAAAGCGCTTGCTTGAGGTGATCGTCACTTTGGTATTTTTTAGTGCCAAACTTGCTTTCCAAAATACTCCAGACACAATAGTTCAACGGATTGGTACCCGGAGATTTTGGTGGTCATTGTGCGCTGGAAATGAAGCGAGGAACCTCATTTTGTGACCATTTTTGGGTGGCACGTTATGAGTGTGGTGGTACTGAGTCCTGAGGGAATGCCCAAGGTCTGCGGACAAAATCTTTAATACACCCTCTAGAATATTTTCGCGATAATATTCGGCGTTTATTCTGATTCCACGGTCGATTAATACGAGTGGAGACGGCCATCGGCTGTTATGGCAGGCCACACCATCACCATGGCCGGCGCTTGAGTTCTGGTGGCCAACCAAAGGTGCACACTTTCAGCTGAGCTCTTTGGCAAGTAAACACGATCATTTTGTTTGTTTACAAACTGCTGGCCAACGAATGTTTCCTCATCAGAGACGGAGAAAACCAAATTCGGCAGATCACCTCTTTCGGCCAAGCGAAGCAACTCTTTAGCTCTTTTGAGTCTATTTTCTTGCTGTTGCGGTGTATGTTCTTACCTTTTTTTTTGGAATTTCATGGCTTTACCCCGAGCTCATTTTCCAATATTTTCCGAATGGAATATTGCGATATGTTCAGCTCACGAGTCATTTTTCGGCCACTGCAACGTGGGTTTCGATCAAATCGCTTCACATTTAAACGCTGGAGTGCTCTAACTATCACGCATGAATTCCATCACGAATAATTTTTTTTCTGGAAAATTGTGACCAAAATGCTTTTGTAGGCTTGTAAACAATATAATGAGCTGTCACTGGAATAATTTTAACAGCTGTCGGATGAGTGGCTTAGAAATGACAACAGTCTGAAATTGGTTGCAGTTTTTTCATCTCACCCTGTATATATGGAAATTAAAAAACTCCAGCACCTGTTTCAGTATTTCTCATAAGGCATATATTATTTATTTTTTTTTTTTTTTGATGAATACACAATGAGCTTTGGTTGCGTGGCTTTTTACATCAAGTAGCGCCATGTCATCATCCCACATTTCTCACACACCCCTCACTTAAAATTCATATACCACACAATTCGCTTTTAAATAGTTGTAAAGTTCAATAAAAATCCTTGTATATTTGGGATGTTTTTATCTTGTTTTGTTTCGGCTATGGCACTTTTTGTTCCGCTTTGGCCACACAGGCAATCCAATATCCTCTATGACGGAAATAAAATCGAAAATATATTCCATTTGCTTTTACGATAAAAAAAATGTTGAGCAAACTATATACATTTGTACATGTGGATATACAGGCCAAAAATATTTTGGAAAATCCAGTTGCATTCGCACGAATCATCTTAAGAATGCTTCTGCTGCAATTGCAGTCATGTTTACAATACAAAGGGATTGGCCACCATCATTGCTTCCGGCCAAATCGACAAAAAAAAGGGAACATGAAATACGAAGAAACATGAAAATACTTTTGCATTCAAAGAGAAAATTACATTCATAATTTTTTGAGAAAAAAAGTTTTCTTTTTCTTTTAACAGCCAGTGGTGTTGGTGTCCAGTGCGGTTTGACAAGTTTAGCCAAGGGCTTGTAACCCCATTGAGCCATGGAATTGTTCTAAACTTTGAGTGGAAATGAAATTGTGAACCAAAAATAAGCAATACATTTATTTACTCAATGTTTGTTGCCATGGTTCCTCTGGCAAACAGATGGGGTCTTAAAGTAATCAACATTCACCAAAAAAGGTAGAAAATGTAATTTTTTATTTTGCCTATAACTCCAGTATTATTAAGTTGTTCAAATTTTTAGTGTGTTTCAAAAAGTCGTTTTTAAAAAGTAAGCATATTCTTTTGGCCATAACTCCCTTATTATTGAGTTCTTCGAATTTTTAGGGCGTTTTAAATCGTCAGTTATTTCATTTTTCATTTTCTAATTTTGGCCATAACAGAGTTAGAGTTTTCGCATTTTATTTTCTTATTATACCCTCCACCTTGTAAAGGAGGGTATATTAATTTTGTCATTCCGTTTGTAACATCCTTAAATATTCGTCGTAGATCCCATAAAATTCTAAGTCGATTTAACGATATCCGTCTGTCTGTCTGTTCAAATCACGATATAGCCCACATTATTTGACGTAGAGCGCCAAATTTTAGCAGAGCAATTTGTAAGATAGATTGTAAGATATATCGGTCCACGTTCTGGTATAGTCCCCATATAACGGTACCTCCCGATATTTGGTATTTTGATGATTTATGCCACATTTTTTCACGGATTTGTCTGAAAATTGGTGATTGTAGGTCATAACGGGTCCCTGTACGTGTGGCAAAACATTGTATGTATAGGTCCACGTTTTGGTATAGCCCCCATATAACGGTACCTCCCGATATTCGGTGTTTTATTTTTTTCGCCAAATTTTTTCACGGATTTGTCTAAAAATTGGTATTAGTTGGTCATAACGGGTTCCAGCTCTGGTGGCGAAACATTGCATATATGGGTCCATTATTTGGTATAGCCCCCATATAACGGTACCTCCCGATATTCGGTATTTTGATGATTTTTGCCACATTTTTCATTGATTTTTTCTAAAAATTAGTATTTGTGGGCCAAAATGGGTCCTAGTTCATGTGGCGAAACATTGTGTGTATAGGTCCACGTTTTGATATAGTCCCCATATAACGGTACCTCCCAATATTCGGTATATTGATGATTTTAGACACAGTTTTTCAAAAATTTCTCTGAAAATTGGTTGTTGTAGATCATAATGGGTCCCAGTTCGTGTGGCGAGTCATTGTAAATTTAGGTCCACGTTGTGGTATAGCCCCATATAACGGTACCTCCCGATATTGGGTAATTTGATGACTTTTGCACCATTTTTTTACGGAATTGTCTGAAAATTGGTATTTGTAGGTCTTAATGGGTTCTAGCTCCTTTGGCGAAACATTGCATGTGTAGGTCCACGATTTGGTATAGCACCCATATAACGGTACCTCCCGATATTCGGCATTTTAATGGTTTTGCCACATTTCTTCTAAGGTTTCCTTTACCCTAAGGTGGAGGGTATTAAAAGTTTGGCCCGACTGAACTTAATTTTTTTTACTTGTTTTTCCCATAACTTCTTTATTATTGAGCTTTTCTCATTTCCCTATTTTGGCCATAACTTCTTTATACCCTACACCACATAGTGGTAAGGGTATTATGTGTTTGTGCATTTGTTTGTAACATGGAGAAGAAAACGAGATAGACCCATAGTTCCTTTTGGTGATCAGCATAGAATCACATTTTGAGTCGATTTATGCATGTCCGTCCGTCTGTCTGTCCTTCCGACTGTCCATGTATATTTGTAAACAAAATGCGTGTCGCATTTATTATTCGATTGAGATGAAATTTTCTAAATAACATTTGTTTGTCTCAAGAACGAACCCTATTGAAATTGGTGAAAATCGGTTGAGATATAGCTATAGCTTCCATATATATCTTCATCCGATTTTGGTGTCATGTGCACCAAATGGCTAATATCAGTCCAAATGGTGTAAACTTTGCTACATCTGACCGAATTCAGCCTACAAGCATGTGCTTCAAATTTGGTGAAAATCGATTCAGATATAGCCCCATATATATATATATGTTTCATCCGATTTGCTGTTTAAGTCCCTCACATTCGTAATATGCACTCCACGAGACTGATATTTTGCACCAGACATCAGATACAGCCTAGAAATTCATGATTCAAATTTTATCAAGATCGGTTCCGATTTGGATATGGCTTCCTTTATGTATCTTCATCCGATTTTAGGATTCTTGTGCATCAAATGGCTAATATCCAAATCCAAATGGTGTGAATTTTGGCACTTCAGACCGAATTTAGTATAAAAATAAGTACTTCAAATTTTTGGTGCACGATAGAAGAATAATATT
The DNA here is from genome assembly GCF_030504385.1 of Musca domestica. NCBI lineage: Eukaryota > Metazoa > Arthropoda > Insecta > Diptera > Muscidae > Musca > Musca domestica. The sequence continues at coordinate 4,535,028 of NW_026712114.1, forward strand.
TGGTACCAGATATCACATGCAGTCAAGAAATAGCTGTTTTCAATTTTATGAAGATCGGCTCAGATTTGGATATAGCCTCCATATATATCATTATTCGATTTCAGCTTATATTAGCCCAAATGGAGTGAATTTTCGAAATTCAACCGAGTTTAGCATAGAAGGAAGAATTTCAAATTTGCTCCCATATATATGTTTTAATTATGTGTCATCCGATTTGGTTTTTAAATCTCCAACTTTCGGAATATGCACTCTACCATAATGATATTTTGTACCAGATATGTCATAGAGCTCAGAAATTGCAATATAAACCATTCTTTTATGAGAGTTCTACTAAATATGCATAATGGTGTTGGGTATCATATAGTCGGTCCCGCCCGACTTTTGAGCATTCCTTGCTGGTTTTATTCGTCGTTTTTTGATAATTTTGATTATTTTAGCTAAAACTCCTTTATTATTGAGTTTTTAGCATTTTCTTATTTTAGCCATATCTGACATTTTATGGTCGTTTTTTATACCCTCAGCCGTATGACTAGAGAGAGTATATAAATTTGATACTATAGTACATATTTACAAAACCAGCTCCATATCTCAATTCTCGATGCCAATATAGACTTCAATACCAAATTTGAGAATTCCAGCCCTATCCCTTCACCCGAGATCAAATTTATTACAATCTAGTACTTTTCGTACATTTACAGTGAACATTTCCCAAATCACCTCCACGCTACACATAATCAGCGACCATAATACCAAATTTCAGATTTCAAGCACTATCTGTTTACCAAAAAACCAAATTGTACCATCGAAAACGTGTCTCATTGAAATATCGGTTTTAGACCCTAGGTCACCTTGGACCTTGTCCGTTTCAGGACATTTGGTGCTGATTGGTGCGCACCATAACTCTCAAATGGAGGATCCAAATTGGTCCAAACTTGTTACATAGTAATATTATTATCAAACTTAGATCGAGTTCGGAGATGGGCAATAGCGGTCCATTCCTTCTGGTACCTCCCCCACGAAATTTTAAAAAAAAAAATATTTTAGTGCACAGAAAGAGAAAGGATGATCCGACTTTGCTCCAACTTTGCAAATCCTAATATTTGCGTCAGTGCTAGGTCAGGTATGAAAATGGAAAATATGGGTCCGCTCCATCAAGTGTCTCTCTCACAAAGGGTCAAAACTTTTAATAATTATAACTCTTAAAAAATTTGATGTAAGAGTCCGATTGTCTTCAAATTTCACACATCCTAACATTTTTATCAACCCAGGACCTGGTGTTAAGATCGAATATACCGGTCCGCTCCTTCTGGTACATCCCCCACAAAAGTTCGAAATTTTCAAAAAATGTATATTTCCCAGAAAGAGAAAGGATATTCCGATTTTGCTCCAACTTTGGAAATTCTAATATTTCCATCAGTGCTAGTCAGGTGAGAAAATGGACAATGTCGATTTACTCCATCAAGTACCTCCCCCACAAAGGGCCAAAATTTTGAATAATTACAACTCTTATAAAATTTGATGTTAGTGTCCGATTGTCTTCAAATTTCACACATCCCAATATTTTTATTAACCCAAGGTCTGGTATGAAGATGGAATATATCGGTCCACTCCTTCTGGTATCTCCCCCACAAAAGGTCGAAATTTTCAAAATATATATATATATATATATTTTAACAGAAATCCGATCTTGCTCCAACTTTGCACATCCTAATATTTCCGTCAGTCCTAGGTCAGGTGAGAAAATGTACAGTATCGGTTTACTCCATCCAATACTTTCACACAAACGGTCAAAATTTTGAATAATTACAACCCTAATAAAATTTGATGTATGTAAGTGTCTGATTGTCTTCAAATTTCACACATCCCAATAATTATATTGACCCAAGGTCTGGTATGAAGATGGAATATATCGATCCATTTCTCCAGGTACCTCCCCAAAAAGGGTCAAAGTTGTGAATAACCGGAAAAACGCGGAATTAACATCCGATTCCATTCAGACTTGGCACATATCAATGTTTCCATCAACATAAAATCTGTTATAAAGTTGATAGAAATCAGACCATGTCTTCTGGTACCTCCCACACATGGGTCATCAAAGTTTTGAATAACCAAAACGGTCATAAAATCCTAACTAAGCATCCCATTCTCTTCATATTTCACCCATCCCATTACTCTTACTAACACAATATCTGTTGTGAAGATAAAATATATCGGCCCACTCCTTTTGATATCTCCCCCGCATAGGGTCAAAATTTTGAATATTCATGAATCTCATAAAACGCGAAATTAACATCCAATTCCATTTAGACTTGGTACATCTCAATATTTCCATCAACACAAGATCTGTTGTAAAGATGATAGAGATCGGACCATTCATTCTGGTACCTCCCCCACAAAGGGTCATCAAAGTTTAGAATAACAAAAACGATAATAAAATCCTAACTAAGCATCCCATTCTCTTCATTCCATTACTCTTAGTAACACAATACCTGCTGTGAAGATAAAATATATCGGCCCACTCCTTATGATACCACTCCCACACAGGGTCAAAATTTTGAATATCCATAAAGCCCAAAAACCGCGAAATTAACATTCGATTCTATTCTGATTTGGTACATCTCAATATTGCCATCAACCCGAGAACTGTTATAAAGATTGTAGAGATCGGCTTACTCCTTCTGGTCCTAAAGGGTCAAAAAAACTGAATATACATGAAGCTCATAAAACGCGAAATTAATATCCGATTCCATTCAGGCTTGGTATATCTCAATATTTCCATCTGTTCTAATGATGGTAGAGATCGATCCATTCATTCTGGTACCTCCCCCACAAAGGGTGATCAAAGTTTTGAATAAACCAAAACGATAATACAATTTTCCAAATCCCATTACTCCTACTAACACAAGATCAACTGTAAAGATGGAATATATCGGCCCACTCCTTTTGATACCACCCCCACAAAGGGTCAAAATTTTGAATACCCATAAAGCCCATAAAACACGAATTTAACATCCGATTCCCTTCTGATTTGGTACATCTCAATATCTCCATCTATACGAGATCTGTTATTAAGATGGTGGAGATCGGCCCACTCCTTCTGTTACCTCCCCCACAAAGGGTCAAAAAGTTGAATATCCATGAAGCTCATAAAATGCGAAATTAATACCCAATTCCATTCAGACTTGGTATATCTCAATATTTCCATCAATACAAGATCTGTTATAAATATGGTAGAGATCGGACCATTCGTTCTGGTACCACCCCCAAATATGATTCAATATTTTGAAAAACAAAAGCTCAAAGAAAGCCAAATGGGTATCCAACTCTCTTCAAATTTCACATGTACATACATGAAGATGTTATATATCGGCGAATCCCTTCTGGTACCTCACCCACAAAATGTCAGAATTTTCAATACTCTTTTTTTCTCTTTTTTCACTCTTTTTTTTATTTTTCATAAATTGCGAAACAAGGAAGTGATTCTTTACAACTTGCTATATCTAAATATTTTCTCAACCCGAAATCTGAGATGAATATGAAATTTATAAGTTAGCTTAAATTTTGAAAAGTTCGATTTTTTTTTTGTAATTTTTCCCATTCCAATTGCATGAAATACTTCGGTCGACTATATCTGGTATATTACACACATTTTAACATTTTCCAAAAATTATCACATATTTTATAAAAAGGGAAGTAAGTTGTCGATATAGTCCAAACCTGGAGCGTCGCAATATTTATATCATAAATATTCAGGTCCCATACGAAATATACGATATTGGCCCATTCCTTCGGATCCTACTCCATAGAGGCTGAACAATTTGAAAAATCATAACAGAAGTTAAAATATAATAAAATCATCGAACATTGGCTGAGGGTATAGGTCTATCGGCAAAACGAACTGATACTTTTTAACTTGTTGAGGTTTTCTTTTATTTTTCGTTAATTGAATCTCATCCCATTCCGCCCTACATTAGTTTTGTCAAAAACTATCTTTTCCGTCCACACTTCCCACGGGAAATTATTTATGTATTAAAATATGACATTCACTTAAGCCATCAATTTTTGAAGAGTAGTTCCCCTGTGAATTAGTTGTGATCTCCCTTTTCAATACAATATAAATAATCTAACACACCACTGAGATTTCGTTGTACCACATAAATCTTAGTTCTTGAATAAAATTTCGATTTTATTAGCTTTACGTTGGAAATGTTCATCGCTAACTCGATAAAAACTGCAAATTCCCATAAATCATAATCGACGACGTGTTTGCAGAGCTGAGTACTTATCGCCAATGGATGTATTGGCAGTAGTCAGCAGTTATGGCTCACATCTAACTATCATCGATTTCAATTCTAGTTTTTCTTCTTTTTGTCCTCTAATATTGCTTTTTTGCCATTGTGAAGTAGTTTCGTTTATGGGTTAAAGTGCTTAGCAATGGGAACGTGTTAAATATAAAAATTATGAAATGGAAACAAGTAAAAACCAGTAAAGAAAGCCTTAAAGTCGGGCGGGGCCGACTTTATGATACCCTACACCACTTTGCTAATTTAGTAGAGCTCCACATAACAATTAGAAGTTTTTATGGGAGAATTCATTCATACGCGCTATGATTATAATTTTAATATAAAGTTCTAAGGGCTAAATATGCCGAAGCATTTGTATCTTTTAAATTCGGACTTATTTTGCCCATTTGATATGTATGGGAGCTATATCCAAATCTGAACCGATCTTGATAAAATTTGGCAATGATATTTCTGAGCTGTATTTGATATATTTCCCTGAATATCGTTGGTACGGAGTGCATATTACGGCTGTGGGTAACAAATATAACAAATCGGATGAACAGTGTATATGGGAGCTATAGCTATATCTGTACCGATCTTCACAAAATTTGACATACTAGCTTCTAGACTCAATTCGGTCGTAAATGCCAAATTTCATCCCATTTGAACAAATATTAGACGTTTGGTGCACAATTAAATGTAAATCGGACGAAGTTATTTGTGGGAGATATATCCAAATCCGAATCGATCTCGATAAAATTTAGAAAATGTATTTCTGAGCTGTATTTGATATATTTCCCCAAATATTGTTGTTACAGAGTGCACATTACGGCTGTGGGTAACAAATCGCATAAACAATATATATGGGAGCTATAGCTATATCTGAACTGATCTTCATCAACTTTGGCATAGAAACTTCTAGACTCAATTCGGTTGTATGTGCCACATTCCATCCCATTTAGATATTAGACGTTTGGTGCACAATAAAAGGTAAATCGGACGAAGTTATATAGGGGAGATATATCCAAATCGGAACCGATCTCGATAAAATTTAGCAAATGTATTTCTGACCTGTATTTGATATATTTTCCCAAATATTGTTGTTATAGGGTGCATAGTACGTCTGCGGAGGACTAAAATAACAAATCGGATGAACAATATATATGGGAGCTATAACTATATCTGAACCGATTTCGATCATCTTTGGCATACTTATTTTCAGGCCTAATTTGGTTGTATGTGCAAAATTCCATACTATTCGGGCTGATATTACACTTTTGGTGCACAATAAAAGGCAAATCGGACGAAGATATATATGGGAGCTATATGTAAATTTTGACTGATTATCTCCAATTTCAATAGGGTTCATTCTTGGGAGAAACAAATGATTTGTGCAAAATTTCATCTGGATGGGGCAATAAATGCGAACTGTACTTTGTTCACAAAAATACATGGACAGACGGACAGACAGACGGACGGATATGCATAAATCGACTCAGAATGTGATTCTATGCAGATCATCAACAAGAACTATGGGTCTATCTCGTTTCCTTTTGCCTATTGCAAACAAATGCACAAATTCATAATACCCTGACCACCTTGTGGTGTAGGGTATAAAGAAGGTAAATTTCGCCAGGCTGAAGTTTTAACACCCTCCACCACTGGTTGGAACTTGAAAAAATTTAAAAACAAGTTAAAAGACATCAGTCGGTTTTGTCGACAGATGTATACCCTCACCCAACGTTCGTTATTATTATTCAATTTGTTGACACTCTATGGAGTATGTTCCGAGGGAAGAGTTATCGTGTGCACCAGCCAGACGGACATCGCTAAATAGACTTCAAATGTCCTTTGGTCCAAAGAGACCTAGGGTCTAAATCCGTTATTTCGATGAGGCACGTTTTTGCCGTATCAAATGATGTATACCCCCTCTAGCCATATGACTGAGGGTATTAAAATCGTAAAAAATAAAACCTTTAAATGAAACCCATTATTATTACGAGGACCTACATAAGTGATTTTTTTCATAGACTGTAGCACCGATTCCAAACTGCAGATACAAAATTTGAAACAATTCCGGTTAATTATAGAGCTAAAATCACCGAAATACCGAATATCAGGACGTATCGTTATATAGGGGCTATACTAAAACGTATTAGTCGATTTTGTCGACAGATGTATACCCCCGCCCAACGTTCGATTATTTCAATATATTTTTATTTCTGTTATGATTATCAAAATTGTTGACCCTCTATGGAGTAGGTTCCGAAGGAATGGTCCAATATTGTCCATTTCGTATCGGATCTGAATAAATATGATATAAATATTGCGAAATGCCAGATCTGAATCACATTGGTTACTTGTTTTTCAAAATCTTGACCTCTATGTGGCTGAGGTACCAGAAGAAACGGTCCGATCTCTACCATTTTTAGAAGAGGTCTTGTGTTGATGAAAGTATTGAGTGATGTACCAAGTCTGAATGGAATCGTTAATTAATATTCCAATTTTTTTCATTTTGTTGGGGAGGTACCAGAACGGGTGCATTGATATATCCGATCTTCACAGCTGACCTTGTGTTAGTAGAAATAATGGGATGTGGGAAGTATAAAGAGAATCGAAAGCTTATTTTAGATTTTATAATCGTAAAATGATTGTTCAAAACGTTGAGCCTTTGGGGGAGATACCACAAGACAAGTATTTGATAATAGAAGTAATAGAAGTTACGAGATGCACCAAGTCTGGTTAGAATTAGATCTAAATTTCGCGTTTTATAAGCTTAATAGATATTCAAAACTTTGATCCTTTGTGGTGGAGGTACCAGAAGGAATGTACCGATATATCCCATCTTCATACCAGACCTTGGGTTAATAAAGGTATTGTGATTTGTGCAATTTGAAGACAATCGATCTCTTACATCACATTTTATATGAGTTACAATTATTTGAAATTTTGACCCTTTGTGCGGGAGTGGGAGTGATGGAGTGGGCCGATATTATCAATTTTCGCACCTGACCTAGAACTGATGCAAATATTAGGATTTGCAAATTTGGAGCAAAATCGGATTCTCTATCTGTGCAGTAAAATATTTTATTTGAAATTTTTGAACTATTGTGAGGGAGTTACCAGAAGGAGTTGACAGATATTGCCCATTTCCGAACTCAATTTAAGTTTGATAATAATATTATGATGTGCTAACTTTGAATCAAATCGGATACTCACTTTGAGAGTTATCGTGCGCACCCGCCAGCCAGACCGACCGACGGCCGGATATAGCTAGATCTACTCCAAATGTCCTGAAACAGATTTGGTCCAAAGAGACCCAGGATCTACGACCGTTATTTCGATGAGGCAGGTTTTGGCCCTATCAAATGATATATACCCTCTATAGTCATATGTCTGAGGGTATTAAAATCATAAAAAATACCGTTTAAATGAAAACCATTATAGCGGGCCTATGCGAAGACGAGGACCTGCATAAATAATTTTTTGTCATACACTGTAGCACCGATTCCGAACTTCAAATACGACATTTTAAGCAATTCGGGTGAATAATATCGATAAAATCACCGAAATACCGAATATCGGGAGGTATCGTTTTATGGGGGCTATACCAAAACGTGGACCTATATAGACAATTCTCTTTCAGGAGGTAAAGTACTCACAATGAACTCCTTTTGTGGATTTTAAGACAATTGAAAAGTCATTGAAAAATGTGGCTAAAAACATTAAAATATCGAATTTTGGGATAATCCGTTATAGGGGGGATATACGATATCGCAGACCTATAGAGACAATGCACTTACATGGGGTAAAGAAATATCAAAGAATCGCTTGTGTAGAATTTCAGACAATACCATTGAAAAATGTGATACCAATAGACGGAAGGACGATAGACGGAAAATTCTAGCGTCTTAGAATTTTACGCTTATCAAGAATATATAAATACAGGGTGAGATGAAAAAACTGCAACCAACTTCAGACTGCTGTGTAATACTGGTAGCGTAGCTCGACGTCAAGGAAGTGGACGGAAGAAAACAGCAACATCAGCAGAAATGGTTCGAAAATTAAAGAAGTGACTTGATCGAAACCCGCGTCGCAGTGGCTCGTGAGCTGAACATATCGCAATATTCCGTTCGGCAAATATTGAAAAATCAGCTCGGGGTAAAGCCATTAAAATTCCAAAAAGACTCAAAAGAGCTAAAGAGTTGCTTCGCTTGGCCGAAAATGGCTCCTGGGCAGAATATGCCACAATATTCCATTCAGGCAATATTGAAAAATGAGTTCGGGGTAAAGTGCAACTCAAAAGCACTAAACAGTTGCTTTGCTTGGCCGAAAGTGGTGAACTACCGAATTTGGTTATCTCCGATGAGAAAACATTCGTTGTCCAGCATTTTGTAAACAAACAAAATGATCGTGTTTACTGGTCAAAGAGGTCAGCTGAAAATGTGCACCTTCGGTTAGCCACCAGAACTCAAGCGCCGGCCATGGGGATGGTGTGGGCCGCCATAAAAGCCGATGGTCGCTCTTCGCTCGTATTATTCGACCGTGGCATCAGAATAAATGCCGAAAATATTCTGGAGGATGTATCAAAGCCTTGGGCACGCAAATATTTTGGCCGCAGACCATGAACATTCCGCCAGGACTCAGCACCATCGCATTCAGCACACGCCACCCAAGAATGGTTACAAAGTGAGGTTCCTCGCTTCATTTTCAGCGCACAATGGCCCCCAAAATCTCCGGATACCAATCCGTTGGACTATTGTGTCTAGAGTATTTTGGAAGGCAAGGTTGAAGCTAAAAATACCAAAGTGTCGATCACCTCAAGCAAGCGCTTCGCCGTGAATGCGCTACAACACCGCAGAGCAACATTCGGGCAGCGCGTGACGGTTTCATTGGCCGTTTGAAGGCTAAAGTTCGTGCCAAAGGTGGCCAATTCGAACAAATCTAGACTTATTCTAAAATTTTATGTTATTTCCGAAATTTTTTGATTTCATTCAATAAAATTTAAAAAAAAAATTAAAAAATATTACGTTTGACTTTGTTGCAGTTTTTTATCTCACCCTGTACTTTGTTGGATATACTATTATTATTTCGATGAGTTACAAACGGAATGACGAACTTAATATACCCTCCATACTATGTATGGTGAAGGGTATAAAAAGTGAAGAAAATCCATATTTGTATGCAGTTACTGCGCCATAGCTGGATGCAGGTGTATTTTGTTACAACAGCTTTAATGGATTTTCTATTTATGTATGAATAAATATGAGCTTTGATTTTTCGAGAAGAGGAACACGAAAATACCTTTTAGTAAATATGGGATTTTTTTCCATATTTTCCTTTTTCTACGAATTTTTTTTAAGAAATTGCTGAATCCGCTCAATCCGATTTTCTAACGGTATACAAACAGCCAAAAGTTACAAAACTTTTTCACAATTCATATTTTTTGTGGCTATTACTTTTGGTCAAAAAGTCTGAGGAAAGTGAAAATACAAAAAAAGGAAAGAAAAACCTCAACATCCGGACCACATTTGCATATTTTTCTACATTTCCTGGTATTTGTTGTTCCCCCGCTTGCCGCACTTCTCACCACTTCTCTAACAACTAATGCACATTTGTATTATTAAACAGGCACTCAGACGTGAATGGCTAAGTGAGTGAATGAGTGACTGAATGAATGAATAAATCCACGACATCAACAGTTAACAGCTGCATCTGCAACAGTGCATTATTAAGACACGTTTTTGAAAGTCGTCCAGTTAGTCTTTTTCTTCTGTCAGATTTTTCGTCACGACGCATAACACCATGGTTATGTTGTTTGTATCATTGTTGTTCAGTTAGTTTCACTTTTTGAAGGACTTTTAGCCTTTTGCTTTGATAGCGCTTGCCTTGATGCTTATTTACTTTACAAGATAATGACTAAAACTTGTTATAAACATATGAGACAATGTAGATACGCATATGTGTAGATACTAAATTGGATTCAGTGTCAGATAGCGAAGATATCAGACAAATTTTCTTTGTAAAGAGTTATTCTTAAAAACTTTAAAGCAAATAAAACTTACTTCTTTCATTGCCAAGTAATGATTAATGAAACAATAATATATAAAAGTAAAACAAGGAAAAAATGCTATAAGTTTGGCCGGACCAAACATTGAATACCCTCCACCATTTGGTACAAATTTGACAATTTTCAAAAAATTAAAATCGATTAAAAACTCTGCTTAAATCTTAAAAATACCGAACGTAGCCGTATATTAGGGTCAATACGACGACATGGACCTGCATAGGCAACTTTTGTCACAAGCTATAACAATATTCAAATGCGAAACTTAAAAAAATCTGTTTATAATGCAGGTACCATGGGGGTTATAAAACGTGGACCTACCCAGACAATTTTCTGTCATACATTACGAACTTCAAATACAAAATTTGAAATAATTCCGGTAAATAATGTCGCTAAAATCATTAAAATACCGAATATCGGGATGTACCGTTATATGGAGGCTATACGAAGACGTGCACAGACAATTCTCTGTGACAGGCTGTAGTATCCATTAAAACCTTCATATACGAAATTCGAAACAATTCCGGTAAATAATGTCGCTAAAATCATCAAAATACCGAATATCGGGGGTTCCGTTATATGGGGGCTATAGGAAGACGTGGACATGCACAGACAATTTTCTGTCATAGGCTGCAGTATTCAATACGAAATTTAAATACCAAATTTAAAATAGTTCCCGGAAATAATGCCTTTAAAATCATCAAAATACCCAACATAGGTAGGTACCGTTATATGGGGGCTGTACGAAGACGTAGACCTACATGGCCCATTTTCTGTTTTATGATGTAGAATCTATTACGAACTTCAAATGCCAAATTTAAAACAATTCCTGTCGTATCGGGAGGTACGAAGACGTGGACCTACATGACCCATTTTCTGTCTTAAGCCGAAGTATCTATTACGAACTTTAAACACTTTGGTCCTGATGACATAATACACTTTTGAGTAAAATTTTATCAACGTACTTCATTTCGTTCGGAAGCTAGAGTGATTTCCACAGACGGATAGACGGACAGACGGGCGGATATTGCTAAATCGACATAGAATTTTATGCGGATCAAGAATATATGTATACTTTGTGGGGCTTAAAATGTATACTTCGAGGTGTTACAAACGGAATGACAAACTTAATATTCCCTCCATACTATGGTGGAGGGTATAAAAAATGTTTTTTAAATTATTTGTCGACTTTGAGTGACCAAAAATAATTTTCTCATATCGGCAACATATCTTATGAGTTGCTAGGTTGGTAATATTTTGGGTTGCTAGGTTGTTTTGATTAGAAACCCCCTTAATTGGTAATTGTTGTTTTTGTTGTTTTGGTGCCTGTGAAGTCGTTATCATTGCCGCTGTGCTGCTTAGGTATATTATAAGTTCATTTTGATCTTTTGAGTCACGTGTCATAATTTTTACATTTTTTTAAATTTTATTGAATGAAAGCAAGAAATGACGGAAATAGCATCAAATTTTAGAATAAGTTTAGATTTGTTCGAATTGGTCACCTTTGGCACGAATTATGGCCTTCAAACGGCCAATGAAACCGTCACACGCTGCTTGAATGTTGCCTTGCGGAATTTGGGGCCATTTCTGACGAAGCGATTGCTAGAGGTGATTGACACTATGGTATATTTTTGTGCCAACCTTGCTTTCCAAAATACTTCAGACACAATAGTCCAACGGTTTGGTATCCGGAGATTTTGGTGGCTTTTGTGCGCGTGAAAATGAAGCGAGGCACCTCATTTTGTAACCATTCTTGGGTGGCGCGTGCTGAGTGCAATGGTGTTGAGTCCTGTTGGAATGTCCAAGGTCTGTGGCCAAAATGTTTGAGTGCCCAAGGCTTTAATACACCCTCCAGAATATTTTCGCGATAATATTCGGTATTTATTCTGGTGCCACGGTCGATTAATACGATTGGAGAGCGACCATTGGCTGTTAAGGTGGCCCACAACATCACCATGGCCGGCACTCGAGTTCTGGTGGCCAACCGAAGGTGCAAATTTTCAGCTAACCTCTTTGGCAAGTAAACACGATCATTTTGTTTGTTTACAAACTGCTGGACAACGAATGTTTTCTCATCGGAGCGGAGAAAACAAAATTCGGCAGTACACCACTTTCGGCCAAGCGCAGCAACTCTTTTGCTGTTTAGAGTCTATTTTCTTTCTGTTGCGGTGTAAGTTCTTGCTCTTTTTGGAATTTCAATGGCTTTACCTCGAGCTCATTTTTCAATATTTGCCGAATAGAATATTGCGATATGTTTAGCTCACGAGACATTTATCGGCCATTGCGACGCGGGATTCCATTAAGTCGCTTTTTTATATTGGAACCATTTCTGCTGATGTTTTCTTCCGTCCACTTTCTTGACGTCGAGCTACGCTACCAGTATCAGGATAACGAGCGTTGATACGAGACACAAAAGATTTATTCACATTTAAATGCTGGAGTGCTCTAACGATAGCCTCTTGTGGTTTTCCAGCCAGATTTAAAGAAATCACACTATCTCACGCTTGAATTCCATCACGAATAACTTTTTTCTGGAAAATTCTCACCAAGGAGCTTTTGCACGCTTGGAAACAATATAATGAGCTGTAATTGGAATAATTTGAACAGCTGGCGGACGAGTGGCTTAGAATTGACAGCAGTCTGTTGGTTGCAATTTTTTTCCTGTATGCACAAATCGTATAGATCCCATCTTTTGATCCCTTTTTTTGGTGAATATTTTATGGAATCACTCATATATTTGCCGTTTAGCTTGTATATGAGCTCGTGCATGGTGTTCACTTGTTGTACAAGATGTAGTAATGTGAGAACTCAATTTAGGTCTAAGTGGAATGAGACATTAAAAGCACAGTTCTTGAAGGTCAATGTTATCTACATCTCTTAGTGTCTGATTTTGTCGGAAATATTATGAAATCTTTGTCTCAACGGAACGATAAGCGAATAATTTTTATACCCTCCACCATACTATGGAGGGCATATTAAATTTGTCATTCCGTTTGTAACTCCTCGAAATAGTCATGTCAGACCCAACAAAGTATATATATTCTTGACGAAGGGGTTTTTGTTGTAACAGACAAAACCAACTTACATGGTTATGCTACTTCGTTCAGGTTGAACGAAAGGATAACAAGTGGGGAAAGATGTAAATGTTTATAAGTGCGGTTGTACGATTTAGAAGACTTTCCAAAATTATTTTAGTTTTATTTAATTCTTTGGTTCCTCTTCTATTGAGCTTACGATCTCGTCACTTGTGTAAAAAATGTTTTTTGTCACAGACAAAAAGCAAAGAGAATTGATGAGGATTGGTGGCTCTTTCCGAAACCTAGGTATTCCCTGCCTTACCCCCTGGTAAACATTACCATCGTTCTCCACTAATAAACAAACGTTGTTTTTATAAAAAACAACAATAAAGGGATAAAGCCTGACCATTTTGCAACAACAAAATACTACGGTATTCCGAACAAACAAGCCAACACTGTTCTATTCTTGATCAGCGTAAAATTCTAAAACGATTTAGCCATGTCCGTCTGTCGAATTGTGATAGAAGGCTAAAATTTTGCACACATGTATATTTTGCCAGCAGCAGTTCGTAAACGGGCCATGTAGGTCCACGTTATCATTAGCCCCCTTATAACTGTACCTCCCGATATTCGGTATTTTGATGATTTTAGCGATATTATTCACCGGAATTGCTTCAAATTTGGCAATTGAAGTTCGAAATGGATACTACAGCCTTAGACAGAAAATTGTCCGAACAGGTCCACGTCTTCGTATAGCCCCCATATAACGGTACCCCCCGATATTCGGTATTTTGATGATTTTACCGACATTTTTTACCGGAATTGTTTCAAATTTGGTATTTGAAGTTCGTAATGGATACTACATCCTAAGTCAAAAAATGAGCCATGTACGTCCACGTCTTCATATAGCCCCCATATAACCCCATATATTCGGTATTTTGATGATTTTAGAGACATTATTTACCGAGATTGTTTCAAATTTCGCATGTGAAGTTCGTAATGGATACTTCAGGCCATGCCAGAAAATTGTCTGTGCAGGTCCACGTCTTCGTAAAGCCCCCATATAACGGTACCCCCTATATTCGGTATTTTGATGATTTTAGCTACATTATAAACAGATTTTTCTTCAAGTTTCTCATTTAAATCTTGTAATAACTTATATGCTGGTCCACGTCGTCGTATAGGCATTCGGTATTTTCAAGATTTTAATAGAATTTTTAATGGATTTTATTTATTTATTTATTTATTTTTTTTTTTTTGAAAATTGCCAAATTTGTGCCAAATGCTGGAGGGTACTAAAACTTCGGCCCGGCCGAACTTACTGCTTTTTTACTTGTTTTTATTCGTTTCTTATTCGAATTTAAAATAACACGTTCAAATCCCCATCTATTCCCATTCATATTGATTGCCAATTACTAATTATAATAAAATACAAAATATATTTGGTTGTAAAATAGAAACAGACTTATGATGCAATTGAGCATTACTCTTCTTCCCAAAAATTTATCTCTGGCATTTATTACGAAATCGATGCTACATTTACAAGCACTGCACGTTCTCTGCCGGGGAAAAATGTGGAGATGCATATCTCCCTCTGAACTTATTTATTGCAGCATATCCTAATATCGAAGCAGCGAAATACAATTCCCAATATACGAATGTGCACACACCATTTGCAAAATCTCCCATATAAATCTAAAATCATTGGCTGACTGGATAGTTGCTTGGTTGGCTGTTAAATAAAAGTTCATGGAGCTCAGCCAACAAAAAAGTGTTGGAGTATAAGTTTAAATGTTCGATACGATTGTATTGTATATCACAATTTACCGCAACTTTGTCTGCTAAAGTGTTGCTCAAATTGCATTGCAATAAAGAGGTTGGGGGGTGGGGGAGATGATGCGGGGTCAACCGATTATCCAAATTTTCATTTACATGGTTGCTGTGGCACCTAAATTTTTCCAAATGCGGTCATTTTTAATGGAAAATGGCCGAATATTTTAATTTACATATGATGGGGAAAATTGGACACAAAATTTGACGGTAATTGGATGATAAAATACTAGGAAATGCCTGCTATTTCGTATGCGAATATATGTATTCATATTAATTGGATTTGGCAATTCCTACTCTTTATATTTATTCCTACAATCTATAAAAATGCAGTACCATTCAGTACAGTTTTTAAATATTCCTAAACCACCTACTCATGTCATTTCCCTATTTCCACAAATTGATTCTCATACAAAAAAATTCAATTTTTTTCACTAACCGTTCACATAATATCATATAGTACCTTATATGCATTTTAGTACTTATGGTATACATATTGTTTGAATTCCATTACATCCAAAACTTTCACTCCACAATTCAGAATTCAAGCTCTATTCATACCCCAAAATCCAAAAGTAGTACTATTTTGTACTTTTCGAACTTTTTCGTACGTATAAGGATTTTATTTACTCTTGAAATTAAAAAGTTAGGTAAATTATTTTCTGTTATTATTGTGGAGGAGGTACCAGAAATAAGGGACTGATATTGCTCATCTCTGAACTCGATCTAAGTTTGATAATAATAATACGTTATACCAAATTTGAGCGTAATGGGATATTCCGTCGAGAGTTATATCAGATCGACAGACACACGAAGGGTCTTTAAAATAATCCACGTTTGGTCCTTACGGTCTTGAAGGTCTTTTAAAAAAATACATGTTTGGTCTTAAGGTCCCGAAAGTCTTTTAAAAAAAAATCCACGTTAGTCCTTAAGGTCCTTGAAAAAATATTTTTAAAAAATCCAAGTTTAGTGGCACGGAAGCAAAAATATTTTTAAAAATTTAACGTTTGGTGGCACTGAAGGTCCTTGAAAAAAAAATTCACTTTTGCTCTTTAAGGTCCTTGAAAAAATATTTTTAAAAAATCCACATTTGAAATCAAATTAACTTTTCCTCTTTTAGGTCCTTGAAAAAATATTTCTCAAAAATCCAAGTTTGGTGGCTTCGAAGGTTCTTGAAAAAAATTTCACTTTTGCTCCTTAAGGTCCTTGAAGAAATATTTTTTTAAAAAAATGTGGTTCTTATGGTCCCTCAAAAAATATTTTCCAAGAATCCACGTTTGGTGGCTCCGAAGGTTCTTGAAAATGAATTCACTTTTGCTCCTTGAGGTCCTTGAAAACATATTTTTCAAAAATCCACGTTTGGTGGCTTCGAAGGTTCTTGAAAAAAATTTCACTTTCGCTCCTTAAGGTCCTTGAAGAAATATTTAAAAAAAAGTGGTCCTTAGGGTCCTTCAAAATATATTTTCCAAAAATCTACGTTTAGAGGCACCGAGGGTTCTTCAAAGAAATTCACTTTTGGTGCTTGAAGAAATATTTAAAAAAAAATGTGGTCCTTATGGTCCTTCACAAATTATTTTTCAAAAATCGACGTTTGGTGGCTCCGAATGTTCTTGGAAAAAATTCACTTTTGCTCCTTAAGGTCTTTGAAAAACTATTTAAAAATCCACGTCTGATCCTTAAGGTCTTTGAAAAACTATTTAAAAATCCACGTCTGATCCTTAAGTTCTTTGAAAAACTATTTAAAAAAATGTGGTCCTTTCGGTCTTTTAAAAAAAAAAATTTAAAAATCCACGTCTGATTCTTAGGGTCCTTCAAAAATATTTAAAAATCCACGTCTGATCCTTAAGGTCCTTCGAAAATATTTTTGAAAAATCCACGTCTGATCCTTAAGGTCCCTCAAAAAATATTTAAAAATACACATCTGATCCTTGAGGTCCTTCAAACAAAATTGAAAAATCCAAGTCCGATCCTTGAGGTCCTTCAAAAAATATTAAAAAATCCACGTAGGATCCTTGAGGTCCTTGAAAAAATATTTAAAAATCCATATTTGGTCTTTAAGTTCCTTCAACAAAAATTTAAAAATCCACTTTTGATCCTTAAGTTCCTTTAACAAAAAATTAAAAATCCACTTTTGATCCTTAAGTTCCCTCAACAAATATTTAAAAATTCAATTCTGATGATCCTTCAAAAAAATTAAAAATCCACATCTGATGATCCTTCAAAAAAATTAAAAATCCACATCTGATGATCCTTCAAAAAAATTAAAAATCCACATCTGATGATCCTTAAAAAAAATTAAAAATCCACGTCTAATCCTTGAGGTCCTTCAATAAATATTTAAAAATCCACCCCTTAACCCTTAGGTCCTTCAAAAATATTTAAAAATCCACATCTGATCCTAGAGGTCCTTCAAAAAATATTTAAAAATCTACATCTGATCCTTAAGGACCTTAAAAAAATATTTAAAAATCCACATCTGATCCATGAGGTCCTTCAAAAAATATTTTTCAAAATCCACGTTTGATCCTTGAGGTCCTGCAAAAAATATTTAAAAATCCACATCTGATTCATGAGGTCCTTCAAAAAATATTTAAGAATCTACGTCTGATCCTTGAGGTCCTTCAAAAAATATGTAAAAATATTAAAGAAAAAAAAATATCTGAATATTATTTAAAAATCCATGTCCGATCCTTGAAGTCTATCAAAAAAAAAAAAATAAAAAATAAAAATCCGCGTCTGATCCTTGAGGTCCTTAAAACAATATTTAAAAAACTACGTCTGATCCTTGGGGTCCTTAAAAAAATATCTAAAAATCTACGTCTGACCCTTCAAGCCAGCCTTATTTGTACCTATATTTAGTACCTTTCAATAATTTTCGTACCGTTCTAGTACAAATTTCCAAAAACCCAGTCCTATCTGACCAAGACTGACCCTCAACCAAAATTGCAAGATTTTAGCTTCAGTCGTATCGTCAGGGAGTTGATGAATTACTAAGCCAGTCAGTCAGTCAGTCAGTCAGTCAATTACTTTACTCTTTTATTAATATATAGATATTAGACTACCTTAAGATATTCTGCCATGGATTCAGATATTCTGCAATGGATCCCCATGTCACACGTTCAAAGTTAGCCGGAAAGTGAGTGTTTGAAAGAAAAAAGAAGCCCAAAAAAACCATTACGGCCACTTCGCTCAATGCCTTCGTTTCAACAAAACTCACTTATATTATCGACGAAGTTTCTCTGTGATAATAGGCACCTATAAAATTATATAATCCCATTTTCTATTAAAAAAAATTGACGCAAAATGGCAACCCTGCACTAAGGTGACTTTCGATACAACACAGCTATAACGGAGGTACAACAACCGAAAAGGAAGCTAACGTAACAAGTCACATATTTTATGGCAAATCCCTATTTCCTTGCATTACGAGGGTTTATTTCCTATACAAATGGTATCCTTCACCCTCTACCGAAAACCTATACTTCCTCACATACCTACTTTCACTTACGAAGACGTACCACTCGAACAAAAAGTAAAAAAAAAAACGAAGGAAACTAACTCAACTTTATTGCAAAACAAGTGCCAAAGTGTGGAAGAGAAAAATAAGAAAACAGGGGGAAAACGGCATTAAATCAAATCAAAATCCATTCAAACGTCAGCGATAGCGAAAAAAACATCTCGCAATACCCTGGCGTTGCATTGAAATTGTTGCCATTTTATTTGCGCGAAAAATGACACCAATTGCATTTTGAATGGTGCAGTGGAGACGAGGGAGGGGGCCAAATCGTTTGACCTCCACACTTTGCAACCAACTGACAAAGGGAAGAAAAATGCAATGAAAAAAATCTGACATCAAAAGTCATGGCAATCCAAAGTTAGTTATGGGATTTTTTTGTTGTTGTTTGCAACAGCTAAAGCAAAACAAAGATATCAAAAACTTTAGCAGCTGTTGTCAGCTAACACAGAAAAAGTGACATTTACAGAGAATGTGAGAGATGAACAGATGGATGAGAGCAAAAAAAAAAAAAATGGAGGAAATCAACATTAAATGTAAACAACGGATGTAGCTGCTGTTTTTGCTGTCAGCATAGATTTGATATTGAAAATCAATTGGCAATTAGGATTTCGTGGGAAAAACCGATGCAACCGGAAGCTGGAATTAGATGACATGTTGGATTAGAAATGGCAAAATATGGAATTTATTTATTTGGCTTTTAAATCTCCTTAATGGATTGGTTGCGAATTGTATACATTAAATAAATCAGCTAAATAACATGTTCCCTTATTACGGTGCCTCCCAATATTCGTTATTTTGATGATTTTAGCCACATTTTTTACCGGAATTGTTTCAAATTTTAAGTTCGGAATCGGTACTACAGCCTATGACAAAATTATTAATGCAGAACTACGTCTTCGTATAGCTCCCATATGAAAGTTTTCATTTAAGTGGTGTTTTTCGACGGATTTTTATACCCTCCACCATAGTATGGAGGGTATATTAAGTTTGTCATTTTGGAACACCTCGAAATATACATTCCAGACCCCACAAAGTATATATTCTTGATCAGCATAAAATTCTATGTCGATATTTTTAGAATGTCCGTCCGTTTGTGGAAATCACTTTAACTTCCGAACGAAATTAAGTAAGTTGATAACAATTTACTCAAATGTGTATTATGTCTGCAGGACTTTTGGTATTGAAAATGGGCCATGTAGGTCCGCATCTTCTTATAGCACCCATATAACGGTACCCCCCGATATTCTGTATTTTGATAATTTTATCGACATTATTTACCGGAATTGTTTCAAAATTGGTATTTAAAGTTCGCGATGGGCACCGCAGCCTAAATTAAAAAATCCGTCATGTAGGTCCACGTCTTCGTTTAGCCCCCAAATAGCGGTACCCCCGATATTCGGTATTTGGATGATTTTAGCGACATTATTTACCTGAATTATTTCAAATTTTGTATTTGAAGTTCGTAATGGATACTAAGCCTATGTCAGAAAACTGTCTGTGCAGGTCCACGTATTGCACCTCCCTATATTCGGTATTTTATTTATTTTGGCTACATTACTAACTGATTTTTCTCAAGTTAAGCATTTGATTAGCTTATGACAAAAATTGCCTATGTAGGTCCACGTTGTCGTATAGACCCTAATATACGGCTAGATTCCGTATTTTTAAGCTTTTAACAGAATTTTTAATGGATTTTATTTTTGAAAATTGCCAAATTTGTACCAAATGGTGGAGGGTATTCAAACTTCGGCCCGAACTTACAACTTTTTTACCCTTTTTTTTTTTGTAATTTTCAAGTTCCTTTAAAATGGTGGAGAGTATTAACCTGGCAGAACTTAGCTGCTTTTTTACTTGTTTTCAATATTATATACCCTCCTACCATGGACTATCGTATTATTAACAAACTTTTGTCATGAAGGTGATGGTTTTACAACACTAGACTTGGTTTAACCAGTAAAAAAGGGTAAACAAGCGAGCAGAACTTTTATACCTTTAATAAATAAAACCAGTTAAGAAAGTCCTAAAGTCGGGCGGAAAATCAGAACCGATCTCGATAAAATTTGGCAAATATATTTCTGATCTGTATTTGATATATTTCCCTGAATATCGTTGTTACGGAGTGCTTATTACGGCTGTGGGTAACAAATAAAACAAATCGGATGAACAATATATATGGGAGCTATAGCTATATCTGAACCGATTTCGATCAAATTTTGCATACTTCTTTTCAGGCATAATTTGGTTGTATGTGCAAAATTCCATACTATTCAGGCTGATATTACACGTTTGGTGCACTATAAAAGGCAAATCGGACGAAGATATATATGGGAGCTATATCAAAATTTTTACCGATTATCTCCAATTTCAATAGGGTTCGTCCTTGGGCCAAACAAATGTTGTTTGGAAAATTTCATCTCAATCGGATAATAAATGCGACCTGCATTTTGTGCACAAGAATACATGGACAGACGGACGGACGGACGAACAGACGGACTGATATGCATAAATCAACTCAGAAAGTGATTCTATGCAGATCATCAAAAGGAACTATGGGTCTAACTCGTTCCCTTTTGTCTGTTACAAACAAATGCACAAAGACATAATACCCTGACCACCTTGTGGTGTAGGGTATAAAAATGTAAAAATTATAGCGTTTGACTTTGTTATAGTTTTTTTTTTTTTTTTTTTTTATCTCACCCTGGACGATATTGTGGAGTGAAGCACCAGAAGTGAACTTCATTTTCATAATTCATAAATTTGAGTTCAATCATCAAAATACCGAATTCTTCGAACTTGAACTGTCGGCAGGCCAAAGAGTGATCTGTGCAAAATTTAAGCTCCATTTGGCTCGCTAGAGGGTTACAATTTTCAACCAAATATTTCTCGTATTTTTATCTGCAATATTGCTGGATACTTTATAACTAATTCTGAGGAATCTTTATCGGAAAATGTCCAAAAGTGGTGAAGAGGTTACTTTGCGTTGTCAACTTTCAAAACACCGATGCACGTGCCTACTTTTTAGCTCTTCTTTAATAATCTACGGCTTTTTTAACGGAAAACCTTGTTATACCTTCCACTATAGTATGGAGGGTATATTAGGTTTGTCATTCCGTTTGTAACACCTCGAAATACACATTTTAGACCCCACAAAGTATGTATATTCTTGATCAGCCCAAAATTCGATGTCGATTTAGCGATATCCGCCCATCTATCCGTCTGTACGTCTGTGGAACACTTCCGAACGGATTGAAGTAGATTGATACAATTTGGCTCAAATGTATGTTATGTCTGCAGGACTTTTAGTCTTCGTATAGCTCCATATAACGGTACCACCCGACATTCGGAATTTTGATGATTTTAGCGACATTATTTACCGGAAATATTTCAAATTTGGTATTTGAATTTCGTAATGAATACTACAGTCCATGACAGAAAATTGTCTGTGCGGGTCCACGTTTTCGTATAGCACCCATATAACGGTACCTCCCGATATTCGGTATTTTGCAGGTTTTAACGACATTTTTCACCGGAATTGTTTCAAATTTGGTATTTGAACTTCGAAATAGATACTACAGCCTAAGACAGAAAATTGTCTGTGCAGGTCCATGTCTTCGTACAGCTCCTATATAACGGTACCTCCCGATATTGGGTATTTTGACGATTTTAGGTACAATACTCACCGAAATTGTTTGAGATGTTGTATTTGAAGTTCGTAATGGATGCTACAGCCTATGACAGAAAATTGTCAATGCTGGTCCAGGTCTTCGCACAGCTCGGATATAACGGTACCTCCTTATTATTATTGACCGTTTATTTTAGGTTTCGGATTTAAATATGGTAATGGCTTATGACAAACAGTGCCTATGTAGGTCCACGTCGTATGCACTTCAATATAACTACTATCTTCCGTATTTTTAAAATTGTTACATAATATTTTAAAGATTTAATTTTTTGAAAATTTCCAAATTCGTTCCAAATGGTGGAGGGTATTCAAAGTTCGTCCCGGCCAGACTTACTGCTTTTTAACTTGTTTAGAAAACCTTTTTTGATTAAATTTTTTTTTTATTTATTGACTTCTCTTGAAATACCCTCCCCTCATCTGAAAAAGTCCACATTTCATTCTAAACACAATAATAGTTTATATTATTTATACTCCCCCACATTAGTTGCATTCTTGGTCGGTCGGTCAGTCAGTCAATCAGTTGCTACTTCGAGCATAAAATGGAAGAAGATCTTTAAGTGCAATTTAGAATTATTGATGAGCTGCAGTTACTTTCCAATGTTCAAAGGATAATGGGCAAAACGATATCAGTTTCTGTATCCCTTCGCACGGCATCAAGTATTCTTTTGCAATACTTCATTGCGGGTGGTTGGTGGTTTTGAATTGAAAGACGTAGCAGAATTTTCTTGCAATTCATGCATTGCTAAGCAGGAGAGTATAAAATGCACTTAACCATGCCATGAAGCACAAATGTGGGTTCGGATTGGGTGGTGGGGCGATTTATGCTTGCATCCACATGTGTGTGTGTGTTCGGTAAAATTGGTCATATATTGGAAATGTATATTTCTTAACAAAATTGCATTTTCTTGGAAAATTTAAAGAATTTGGAAACGTATTTTTTGCTATGGCTTCATTTCTTGGCCATAGATAATAGGTTTAGGACAATTGTCTTAATTTTGTAATTACATCATCGACAATATTTATCCATTAAATTTGGTATTCATACAGAACACCCGTCCATTGCCTAATTCGAAAAGAGGTTTAATTTCTACGAACTTACTTAAGCCATTAAAGCTCATTACATATCTTGTATATACATTTCCTGGAAGCTGCTAGAATTTGGAAATACCTTCTCTTTTGTCGCTCTCTCTCTCTATCCCCTCGTCCTGCTGTAAACTAGGACTGGTATATTAGGGTTGAGCAGTTTTCACTAGCCGTAAGTGAAAGTCCTTTAATTTAACCATTTTGAAATCACTTGGTTGGTTTGCATGCCGTAGGGCTGCCGAACTTGGAAAACGAAAAATGGCTTTCAGGAAAAAAATTAAAGCATTTTATCGAAATGCCATATCTGCCATAGAAATAGCAAAAGGTCTTCTGCCATAAAAATAGCAGAAGACCTTCTGCCATAGAAATAGCAGAAGACCTTCCGCTACCATAGAATAGCAGCAGAAGGTCTTCTGCTGTCAAAGAATAGCAGCAGAAGGTCTTCTGCTGTCATAGAATAGCAGCAGAAGGTCTTCTGCTGTCATAGAATAGCAGCAGAAGGTCTTCTGCTGTCATAGAATAGCAGCAGAAGGTCTTCTGCTGTCATAGAATAGCAGCAGAAGGTCTTCTGCTGTCATAGAATAGCAGCAGAAGGTCTTCTGCTGTCATAGAATAGCAGCAGAAGGTCTTTTGTTGTCATAGAATAGCAACAGAAGGTCTTCTGCTGTCATAGAATAGCAGCAGAAGGTCTTCTGCTGTCATAGAATAGCAGCAGAAGGTCTTCTGCTGTCATAGAATAGCAGCAGAAGGTCTTCTGCTGTCATAGAATAGTAGCAGAAGGTCTTCTGCTGTCATAGAATAGCAGCAGAAGGTCTTCTGCTGCCATAGAATAACAGCAGAAGGTCTTCTGCTGCCATAGAATAGCAGCAGAGGGTCTTCTGCTGCCATAGAATAGCAGCAGAGGGTCTTCTGCTGCCATAGAATAGCAGCAGAAGGTCTTCTGCTGTCATAGAATAGTAGCAGAAGGTCTTCTGCTGTCATAGAATAGCAGCAGAAGGTCTTCTGCTGTCATAGAATAGCAGCAGAAGGTCTTCTGCTGCCATAGAATAGCAGCAGAAGGTCTTCTGCTGCCATAGAATAGCAGCAGAGGGTCTTCTGCTGCCATAGAATAGCAGCAGAGGGTCTTCTGCTGCCATAGAATAGCAGCAGAGGGTCTTCAGCTGC
The DNA here is from genome assembly GCF_030504385.1 of Musca domestica. Taxonomy (NCBI): domain Eukaryota; kingdom Metazoa; phylum Arthropoda; class Insecta; order Diptera; family Muscidae; genus Musca; species Musca domestica. The sequence continues at coordinate 4,559,671 of NW_026712114.1, forward strand.
CATAGAATAGCAGCAGAAGGCCTTCTGCTACCATAGAATAGCAGCAGAAGGTCTTCTGCTGTCAAAGAATAGCAGAAGAAGGTCTTCTGCTGTCATAGAATAGCAGCAGAAGGTCTTCTGCTGTCATAGAATAGCAGCAGAAGGTCTTCTGCTGTCATAGAATAGCAGCAGAAGGTCTTCTGCTGTCATAGAATAGCAGCAGAAGGTCTTCTGCTGTCATAGAATAGCAGCAGAAGGTCTTCTGCTGTCATAGAATAGCAGCAGAAGGTCTTCTGCTGCCATAGAATAACAGCAGAAGGTCTTCTGCTGCCATAGAATAGCAGCAGAGGGTCTTCTGCTGCCATAGAATAGCAGCAGAGGGTCTTCTGCTGCCATAGAATAGCAGCAGAGGGTCTTCTGCTGCCATAGAATAGCAGCAGAGGGTCTTCTGCTATAGTATAGCAGAAGGTCTTCTTCTGTCATAGAATAGCAGAAGGTCTCCTTCTGCCATAGAATAGCAGAAGGTCTCCTTCTGCCATAGAATAGCAGAAGGTCTCCTTCTGCCATAGAATAGCAGAAGATCTCCTTCTGCCATAGAATAGCAGAAGATCTCCTTCTGCCATAGAATAGCAGAAGATCTCCTTCTGCCATAGAATAGCAGAAGGTCTTCTTCTGCCATAGTATAGCAGAAGGTCTTCTTCTGCCATAGTATAGCAGAAGGTCTTCTTCTGCCATAGTATAGCAGAAGGTCTTCTTCTGCCATAGTATAGCAGAAGGTCTTCTTCTGCAGAAGGGTCTTCTGCTGCCATAGAATAGCAGAAGGTCTTCTTCTGCCATAGAATAGCAGAAATTCTCCTTCTGTCATAGAATAGCAGAAGGTCTCCTTCTGCCATAGAATAGCAGAAGGTCTCCTTCTGCCATAGAATAGCAGAAGGTCTCCTTCTGCCATAGAATAGCAGAAGGTCTCCTTCTGCCATAGAATAGCAGAAGGTCTCCTTCTGCCATAGAATAGCAGAAGGTCTCCTTCTGCCATAGAATAGCAGAAGGTCTCCTTCTGCCATAGAATAGCAGAAGGTCTCCTTCTGCCATAGAATAGCAGAAGGTCTCCTTCTGCCATAGAATAGCAGAAGGTCTCCTTCTGCCATAGAATAGCAGAAGGTCTCCTTCTGCCATAGAATAGCAGAAGGTCTCCTTCTGCCATAGAATAGCAGAAGGTCTCCTTCTGCCATAGAATAGCAGAAGGTCTCCTTCTGCCATAGAATAGCAGAAGGTCTCCTTCTGCCATAGAAGATTACAAGGTCTTCTACTATAAAAGACCTCAAAGTCTTCTGACATTCGAAACCACAAAATCTTCCGCCAAAGTCCTGTAATTTTCTCCAGCCAGCCAACTGACCAACCGACAATTTACATTTTCAACAGAAGATTGTCCTAATTCCATGATAGCTTTAATGCTAGTTTAACATAACTAAACACATGTGCATAGGCACTCATATACATACGAAGATGAGGACAAATTGAATCTGGTGTTGATTGCCACTGCCTTGATGGACAGGGTGAGGTGAGGTAGGTGGTGGGCATTGTTAATTTCTTAAATTTTGAACCGATTAGATTACATTAACAAACCATTTGAGGAAAGTCCATGGAAATGGGTCAAAATGACGATAGCGCCTAAAAGTATGCTATAGAAATATTAAAGACAAATCAAAAATTATGTAAAATAGCCTCTGGCAGCTGTTGTTTTTCACAATCCATGCTGTGTCATTCATCACCTACCTACCCCGCATAACCTCCGAAATTTCCACCATCACATTCGGCAATAACAATAGACCTGCAATGCAATTTTGGTAAAGTCATGATGGCCATTAACCACTCAAATAGTTGTTTTTTTTATTTTTATAACAGGTCCCTCCAATTTTACGCAAATGTCTAGGGCCATTGTTGAATCTGACAACAGCAGAAGCAACAACAATAGCTCGTGGCTACTTTATTGCATTACATTTCGCATTGTCTCTACAACTATTATTATTTATTTCATTTTATTTTTTCAGTTCCTGACTATTGTTGCTGCTGTTATTGTATTCACTTAAATACAATTCAGTTACCAACATTTATTTCATTTTGGCCATTGTTCAACGTTGGCATAATGACCAAGGCTTGAGACCACCCACAAAACGTTCGTTCGTTAACATGACCAAGCAAAAATGCCACAAAAAAGCGCCAAACGAACTGCAGTTTGTTAACAATTTTGAATACAATGTGGCGGGTTGGCGTGGAAGATATAAATACATATAAACACGAATGTCCATGGGAACGACACTCACACACACATGCACATTGATGCTTATGGACATGAAATATAGAGAAGCTGTCATGGTACTAATAGGAAAACCCGAATAAGAACAAAATGCGTTGATGATACCTTGATTTTAACGGCAGTGTTTCCAAAATTATACACATATTTCCGAAAAATGTATAAAACGAAAGATTACACTGTTCTTCGAAAAAAAATATTATATAAAAAAAAACTCAGTACATTTTTAACGTGTGGAAGAAGAAATAGAAGACACTTGTTTTGAAAGTTTGCATTCAAAGTTATCTAAAAACAGAAGGGATATTCCTTATTTTTTTCCGCGATTAAAAAAAATACAAACTCTGCTATTGCAGTGTGGATTGCCCTTAAAAAGCAACATTTAAAGAATTCGCGGCTGCAAGGAGGAAAAATTATGTAAAAATTAAATTACGATTCCAGGCCTGATCGAACCTTTTAATATTCTCCACCATGCAGAGAAGTACCGTTATATGAATATTGGATATACAGGGTGAGATAAAAAAACTGCAACAAAATCAATCGCCATAATTTTTAAACATTTTTTTTAAATTTTATTGAATGAAAGCAAAACATATCGGAAATATCATTCAGTTTAAGAATTAATTTAGATTTGTTCGAATCGGTCACCTTTGCCACGAATTATGGCCTTAAAACGCCCAATGAAACAGTCACACTCTGCCCGAATGTCGGTCTGCGGTATTTCGGTCCGTTCCCGGAGAAACGCTTGCTTGAGGTGATCGACACTTTAGTACTTTTTAGGGTCAACCTTGCTTTCCAAAATACTCCAGACACAATAGTCAAACGGATTGGTATCCGGAGATTTTGGTGGCCATTGTGAGCTGGAAATGAAGCGAGGAACCTCATTTTGTAACCATTTTTGGTTGGCGCGTGCTGAGTGCGATGGAACAGAGTCCTGTCGGAATGTCCAAGGTCTGTGGCCAAAATGTTTGCATGCCCAAGGCTTTATAATATTCGGCATTTATTCTGATTCCAACGTCGATTAATACGAGCGGAGAGCAACCATCGGCTGTTATGGCGGCCCACACCATCACTTGGCCGCTTACGGCGCTTGAGTTCTGATGACCAACCGAAGGTGCACATTTTTAGCTGACCTCTTTGGCAAGTAAACACGAACGTTTTCTCATCGGAGAATTTATATGGCTTTACTCCGAGCTCATTTTAAATATTTCCCGAATGGAAATTTGCTATATGTCAGCTCACGAGCCATTTTTCGGTCACTGCGACGCGGGTTTCGATCAAGTCGCTTCTGTACTTTTCGAATCATTTCAGCTGATGTTGCTGTTTTCTTTCGTTCACTTTCTTGACGTCGGTCTACGGACAAAATTTGCCTATTTCTTCGGAACCTACTCTATAGAGAGTCAACAATTTGAATAATCATAACAGAAGTCAAACTATATTTAAATAATCGAACATTGGCTGATGGTATACATCTGTCAAGTAATATTGTACTTGTTTTTTGAAAAATTCGACATTTTATGGGGGAGGTACCAGAGGCAGTGGACTGATATTGTCCATCTCCGAACTCAATTTAATTTTGATAATAATATTACGACGCACAACATTTGTATCAGATCGGATACTCTCTTCGAGAGCTATCGTATGCACCATACAGACATCGCTAAATCGACTCCAAATATCCTGAAACGGATTAGGGTCTAAAACCGCTATTTCGCCGAGGCACGTTTTGGCCGCATCAAATGATATATAGCCTCTCTTTCCATATGGCTGATGGTATAAAAATTTACATAAAAGTAACTGCCGAATTTTTTTTAAATTTTAGGATTAGAGCTGTAAAAGCACCGTAGTTTTAGTAAGGATGTTTCTTTAAAAATGCATATTTAAACAAATAAAAAAAAAAAAAACATTAAGTTCGGCCGGGACGAACTTTTAATACCATCCACCTTAGGGTGAAGGACACATTAGAACCCATTATGACCCACAAATACCAATTTTTAGAAATATTCGTGGAAAAATGTGGCAATATCAATATCGATATCGGGAGGTACCGCTATATGGGGCTATACAAAAACGTGAACCTATATATTCAATGTTTCGCCAACGGAGCTAGAACCCATTAGAACACACAAATGCCAATTTTTAGACAAATCCGCAAAGAAATGTGGCAAAAATCATCAAAATACCGAATAACTGGAGGTACCGTTATATGGGGACTATACCAAAACGTGGACCGATATATGTCATTTTCAATACCAACCATCCAAAATTTATACTGCTAAATTTTGATGCTCTACGTCAAATAATGTGGCCTGTATCGTGATTTCAACAGAGAGACGGAGATTGTTAAATCGACTTAGAATTTTATGCTGATTATGAATATATACATTATGGGGTCTACGACGAATAGTTAGACATGTTACAAACGGAATGACAAAGTTAATATACCCTCCTTTCTAAGGTGGAGAGTATAAAAATCTTCAAAATCAGAGTTATTGAGGGAGAGATTCCGAAAAGAGCAAGTAAAATAGTATCAGTCGGTTTTACCGACAGATGTATAACTCCAGCCTTGAGTTATGGTTATTCAAACTGTTGACCCTTTATGGGTGAGGTTCCGAGGTCGATCCAGCGATGTCCGTCCGTCTCTCGAAGGGAGCATCCGATTTGGTTCAAACTTGGTACATCCTAATATTATTGCCAAACTTAGATCGAGTTCGAAGATGGACATTATCGGTCTACTCCTTTTGGTACCTCCCCCACAAATGTTCGAAATTTTCAAAGAAAAATAAAATATTTTTGCACAGAAAAAGAATAGATAATCCGATTATACTCCAACTTTGCAAATCTTAATATTTGCGTTATTACTAGATCTGGTGCGGAAATTGACTATATCGGTCTTTTCCTTCTGGTACCTCCCCCACAAAGGGTCAACATTTCAAATAATTACAACTCTTATAAAATGTCTTCAAATTTCACACATTCTTATATTTATATTAACCCAATGTGAGGTGTTAAGATTAAATAGATAGGTCCACTCCTTCTGTTATCTCTCCCACAAATGGTCGAAATTTTAAAAAATATATATTTTTTGTACAGAAAGAAAAACGATAATCCGATTTCGCTCTAACTTTGCAAATCCTAATATTTGTGTCAGTGCTAGGCCAGGTGTGAAAATGGACAATATTTGTCAACTCCATCAAGTACCTCCCCCACAAATGGTAAAAATTTTGAATAATTACAACTTTCATAAAATGTGATGTAAGATTCCGACTGCCTTCAAATTTCACACATCCCAATATTCCTATTAACCCAGGGTCTTAACACCAGATGGACAATATCGGCCCACTACAAGATCTTTTGTGAAGATGCTATATATCTGCAAACCCCTTCTGGTGCCTCACCCACAAAGGGACACAATTTTCAATAATTTTATCTGTCATAAATTGCAAACAACTCAGCGATTTTTTATAACTTGCTATATCTAAATATAGGTCTCTCAACCAGAATACTGATATGCATATAGGATTTATGATTTCGATTTTTTTAAATGTTCGATTTTTTTATATATTTATAATAAAATTTATATCATATTTATTTAGGTCCGATACGAAATGGACAATAGACCCATTCTTTCAAAACTCACTCCATAAAGGGTCAAAAGTTTGAAAATTCATGGCAGAAGTATAAAATAATCGAACATTGGCTGAGGGTATACATCTGTCGGCAAAACCGACCGATACTTTTACACTTGTTTTTTTTTTTTAATTTAGGTTAATACTCAAAAATGTTCCTTGAAATCTGTGTTGAAAATGTTCACAGTTTTCCTTAAAAAAATATTTGCAAACATTTCACGATTATCCCTCAATGATTAAAATGTAGATCCAATTATATTGTATTGTATTTTTTTCCTGATCGAAATAATGGAGTATTCAAAACAACAACCTTACCTTGAGCCACTGTAATTGAAAAATTGAGTTTCAGCATTTAATTTTTTTTTTTTTTGGCATTCATTTGATCTGATTGTGAGCTCGCAATGGCATTTTATGAACAACAACAACAACAACAGTTTCGAAAATAACAACCGGGTTTTTACTTAATTCGCCAACATGTCCATTTCCATTTCATTTTCTTTTTCGCTTTTCCAACCATGATGAGAATTAACGCAACTGGCAATGAGTTTTAACTTGAATTGAGTTTTTTTAATCGGTTCGCACAATCATGGCCATCGAGCGTAAAAACGCACAACAAATTTGTGCCGTATCATGAAAAGGTAAATTAAACAACATACACTGGGGCGGACTATGGACTATGACATGGAAGTTTCCGATGAAGAGGGTGAGGCAGTGACAACATTTTTGCTTTTGGATATTTTGTCGGCACTCTTGGAGGTGGAGGGTGATTTCTGGCGTCGCCCCTTAATGATGACAGGTTTCATGTTCTCTTCCGGCATAAGAACGACGGTGTTGCCCCTCAAACTGACAAAGGTTTTTCGGGTCACTGGCACCGTGGGATCCACCTTCAGGCCCATTTGTTTTATATCCGGTTGATCGGCGGTCCAGTCTGCCAAGTCAATATCCACGGGAGCCAATTCAGTTTTGCTTTCGCTCCGCTTACTCATTTCCGCAGCGAATTGGGATTTTTTCTTATTCTGCTTGGCCTGCGAACGTTTGAGGCGATAAAAATCTTCGCGCTCAAATTCATCGAGTTCATCGCGTATATAGTTCAAGGTATTTTGATAGCGGGGCAAAACCACAAATTCCAAACCATTGACACGCCTATTATTCAGTTTTACCGCCTCTCCGATTATCTTGGCATTATATTCCAGGGAGGCCAAAGCAACTAGAATTTGTAAAGCCTTTTGGAATTTTTTTCTCACCACCTCGACCTGCTGCCCTCCATTGGCCAGGCCCGTCAATGGCAACGAGTTGTAGGGCATCAACACCAATTCAAATGATGGCACATTCATGCCAACAATTTTATTGCTAATCAAATGCAAAAATGCATTGGCTGCCTCAGGCTGTTCCACAGTGGCGGGTTTAAAGTCCGTTCCTAGGAATTTTGCCTTAGCCATTGCAAAGTGAGCTTCCTGCATGATATCCTGCACCTGATCTTGATTTCGTTTTAATTCACTCAGAATTTGTCGTAAATGAAGTTCGAGGGCATCTCGTTTTCGTTTCAGCAAACTGAGACCGGTTGTGGCACCAGCAATGCGTTGCTTCATCAACACGAAGTTAGCTCGAGAGGGAAAAATCTGTAATACATCGCGTCCTGACATTTTTTAAAGAAATTAAAATCGATTTTAATTTTCGAAAATAAATTATTGAAGTACTTTGTCATTGATTTTCAAACCAAAGCACACTTCTCACCAAAAGTTTCAATGAGTTTTAAAAACCCTTTCTTGGCTTCAAATCTAATCATCTCTTGCTAACCAAAGTACCAAAGCCAATCGCTATTATTTTTACATAGCAAATAGCATAACATTTTGGAATAAGTTTAGACTTGTTCGAATTGGTCACCTTTGGCACAAATTAGGCCTTCAAACGGCCAATAAAGCCACCACACGCTGCCCGAATGTTGCTCTGCGGTATTTTGGCCCATTCGCGGAGAAGCGCTTGCTTGAGGTGATCGACACTTTGGTATTTTTTAGTGTCAACCTTGCTTTCCAAAATACTCCAGACACAGTAGTCCAACGGATTGGTATCGGGAGATTTTGGCGGCCATTGTGCGCTGAAAATGAAGCGAGGAACCTGATTTTGTAACTACTTTTGGGTGGCGCATGCTGAGTGCGATGGTGCTGAGTCCTATTGGAATGTCCAAAGTCTGCGGCCAAAATGTTTCCAGAATATTTTTGCGATAATATTTCGCATTTATTCTGATGTCGATTCATGCGAGCGAAAAGCGACCACCGACTGTTATGTGGGCCCACACCATAACCATGGCCGGCGCTTGAGTTCTGTTGGTCAACCAAAGGTGCAAATTTTCAGCTGACCTCTTTAGCAAGTAAACACGATCATTTTGACTGTTTACAAACTGCTGGACAACGAATGTTTTCTCATCGGAGAAAACCAAATTAGGCAGTTCACCACTTTCGGCCAAGCGAAGCAACTCTTTAACTGTTTTGAGTCTATTTTCTTTCTGTTGCGATGTAAGTTCCTGCATTTTTGGAATTTTAATGGCTTTACCCCGAGCTCATTTTTTAATATTTGCCGAATGGAATATTGCGATATGGTCAGCTCACGAGCCAATTTTCGACCACAAGCGTAAAAAACATTTTGGTGAGATTTTTCCAGAAAAAAAAAGTTATTCGTAATGGAATTCAAGCGTGATAGTGCGATTTCTTTATATTTGGCTGGAAAACCACAAGTAGCTATCGTTAGAGCACTCCAGCATTGAAATGTGAAT